>NW_027441119.1:900000-1046384 GCF_949628215.1 Phalacrocorax aristotelis | reverse complement strand
AAGTGGGTGTCAACTGGGACATTCCAGTTTCCTCCCAGTACATCCCAGTTCCCTACCAGTGCAGCCCAGTACATCCCAGATCCCTCCCAGATCCCTCCCAGTACATCCCAGTTCCCTCACAGTACATCCCAGTTCCCTCCCAGTTCACACACAGTTCACTCCCAGTTCCATTCCAGTACATCCCAGTACATGCCAGTTGCCTCCCAGTTTCCTCTAAGTACATCCCAGTACTTCAAAGTTCCCTCCCAGTACATCCCAGTTCCCTCACAGTACATCCCAGTACTTCACAGTTCACTCCCACTACATCCCAGTACGTCCCAGTTCCCCCTTGGTACATAACACTTCCCTCCCAATACATCCAAGTTCCCTCCCAGTACATCCCAATCCCCTCCCAGTACATCCCAGTTCCCTGCCAGTATGTCCCAGTACATCCCAGTTCCCTCCCAGTACATACCAGTTCCCTCCCAGTACATACCAGTTACCTCCCACTACATCCCAGTTCCCTCCCAGTACATACCAGTTCCCTCCCAGTACATCCTGGTACATCCTGGTACATCCCAGTTCCCACCCAGTACATCCTACTACATACCAGTTCCCTCCCAGTTCACTCCCAGTACATCCCAGTACTTCACAGTTCCATCCCAGTACATCCCAGTACATCCCAGTACGCACCAGTTCCCCTCAGTACATAACACTTCCCTCCCAGTACATAACAGTACATCCCAGTGTCCTCACACTACGTCCCAGTTCCCTCCCAGTACATCCCAGTTACCTCCCAGTACATCCCAGTACATCCCAGTAGATCCTGGTACATCCCAAATCCCTGCTAGTTCCACCCGGTACAACCCAGTACAAGCCTGTACATCCTAGTTCCTTCACGGTACATCCCAGGACATCCCCGCACATTGTAGTGCCTCCCAGTACATCCCAGTTCCCTCCCAGTACTGGGAGGGACCTGGGATGTACTGGGAGGGACCTGGGATGTACTGGGAGGGAACTGGGACGTACTGGGAGGGACCTGGGATGTACTGGGAGGGACCTGGGATGTGCTGGGATGTAATGGGACGGAACTGGGATGTATTGGGAGGCACTGGGAAAGAAGTGGTAGCGAACCGGGAGGGAATTGGGATGTACGGGGATGAACTGGTAGGGAACTGGGATGTACTGGCATGGAACGGGGATGTATTGGGATGTACAGGAACGGAACTGGAATGTACTGGGATGTACTGGGAGCGAACTGGGATTTACTGGGATGTACTGGGAGGAAACTGGGATATACTGGGAGGAAACTGGGAGGGAAGTGGGTGTCAACTGGGACATTCCAGTTCCCTACCAGTGCATCCCAGTTCCCTACCAGTGCATCCCAGTCCGTCCCAGTTCCCTCCCAGTCCGTCCCAGATCCCTCCCAGTTCCATCCCAGTACATCATACTACATACCAGTTCCCTCCCAGTTCACTCCCAGTACACAACAGTTACCTCCCAGTACGTCCCAGTACATCCCAGTACGTCCCAGTACATCCCAGTTCCGTCCCTGTTTCCGACCAGTGCGTCCTAGTTCCCTCCCAGTACGTCCCAGTTCCCTCTTATTCCATTCCAGTTCCCTCCAGGATATCCCAGTACATCCCAGTTCCCTCCAGTACATCTCAGTTCTCTCCCATTTCCCTCCAAGTACATCCCAGTTCCCTCCCAGTTCACTACCAGTACATAACACTTCCCTCCCAGTACATCCCAGTACATCCCAGTAGATCCTGGTACATCCCAAATCCATGCCAGTTCCACCCGGTACAACCCAGTACAAGCCTGTACATCCTAGTTCCTCCACAGTACATCCCAGGGCATCCCCGCACATTGTAGTGCCTCCCAGTACATCCCAGCTCCCTCCCAGTACTGGGAGGGACCTGGGATGTACTGGGAGGGAACTGGGATGTACTGGGATGTAATGGGATGGAACAGGGATGTATTGGGAGGCACTGGGAAAGAAGTGGTAGTGAACCGGGAGGGAATTGGGATGTACGGGGATGAACTGGTAGGGAACTGGGATGTACTGGCATGGAACGGGGATGTATTGGGATGGACAGGAACAGAACTGGAATGTACAGCGATGTATTGGCATGTACTGGCAGCGAGCTGGGATTTACTGGGATGTACTGGGAGGAAACTGGGACGTACTGGGAGGGAACTGGGATGTACTGGGATGTAATGGGATGGAACTGGGATGTATTGGGAGGTACTGGGAAAGAAGTGGCAGTGAACCGGGAGGGACTGGGATGTACGGGGATGAACTGGTAGGAAACTGGGATGTACTGGCATGGAACGGGGATGTACTGGGATGTACTAGGAACGGAACTGGAATGTACTGCGATGTATTGGGATGTACTGGCAGCGAGCTGGGATTTACTGGGATGTACTGGGAGGAAACTGGGATATACTGGGAGGAAACTGGGATATACTGGGAGGCATTGGGAGGGAAGTGGGTGTCAACTGGGACATTCCAGTTTCCTCCCAGTACATCCCAGTTCCCTACCAGTGCAGCCCAGTACATCCCAGTTCCCTCCCAGTCCGTCCCAATCCCCTCCCAGTACATCCCAGTTCCCTGCCAGTATGTCCCAGTACATCCCAGTACCCTCCCAGTACATACCAGTTCCCTCCCAGTTCCCTCCCACTACATCCCAGTACATCCCAGTTCCCTCCCAGTACATACCAGTTCCCTCCCAGTACATCCCAGTTCCTTCCCGGTACATCCCAGTTCCCACCCAGTACATCCTACTACATACCAGTTCCCTCCCAGTTCACTCCCAGTACATCCCAGTACTTCACAGTTCCCTCCCAGTACATCCCAGTACGTCCCAGTTCCCCTCAGTACATAACACTTCCCTCCCAGTACATACCAGTACATCCCAGTGTCCTCACAGTAAGTCCCAGTTCCCTCCCAGTACATCCCAGTTCCCTACCAGTACATCCCAGTTCCCTCCCTGTTCCTTCCCAGTACATAACAGTTACCTCCCAGTACATCCCAGTAGATCCTGGTACATCCCAAATCCCTGCCAGTTCCACCCGGTACAACCCAGTACAAGCCTGTACATCCTAGTTCCTCCACAGTACATCCCAGGGCATCCCCGCACATTGTAGTGCCTCCCAGTACATCCCAGTTCCCTCCCAGTACTGGGAGGGACCTGGGATGTACTGGGAGGGACCTGGGATGTACTGGGAGGGAACTGGGATGTAATGGGACGGAACTGGGATGTAATGGGACGGAACTGGGAAAGAAGTGGTAGTGAACCGGGAGGGAATTGGGATGTACGGGGATGAACTGGTAGGGAACTGGGACGTACTGGCATGGAACGGGGATGTATTGGGATGTACAGGAACAGAACTGGAATGTACAGCGATGTATTGGCATGTACTGGCAGCGAGCTGGGATTTACTGGGATGTACTGGGAGGGAACTGGGACGTACTGGGAGGGAACTGGGATGTACTGGGATGTAATGGGACGGAACTGGGATGTATTGGGAGGCACTGGGAAAGAAGTGGTAGTGAACCGGGAGGGAATTGGGATGTACGGGGATGAACTGGTAGGAAACTGGGATGTACTGGCATGGAACGGGGATGTATTGGGATGTACAGGAACAGAACTGGAATGTACTGCGATGTACTGGGAGCAAACTGGGATATACAGGGAGGAAACTGGGATATACTGGGAGGCACTGGGAGGGAAGTGGGTGTCAACTGGGACATTCCAGTTTCCTCCCAGTACATCCCAGTTCCCTACCAGTGCAGCCCAGTACATCCCAGTTCCCTCCCAGTCCGTCCCAATCCCCTCCCAGTACATCCCAGTTCCCTGCCAGTATGTCCCAGTACATCCCAGTTCCCTCCCAGTACATACCAGTTCCCTCCCAGTACATCCTGGTACATCCCAGTTCCCACCCAGTACATCCTACTACATACCAGTTCCCTCCCAGTTCACTCCCAGTACATCCCAGTACTTCACAGTTCCCTCCCAGTACATCCCAGTACGTCCCAGTTCCCCTCAGTACATAACACTTCCCTCCCAGTACATACCAGTACATCCCAGTGTCCTCACAGTACGTCCCAGTTCCCTCCCAGTACATCCCAGTTCCCTCCCAGTACATCCCAGTTACCTCCCTGTTCCTTCCCAGTACATAACAGTTACCTCCCAGTACATCCCAGTAGATCCTGGTACATCCCAAATCCCTGCCAGTTCCACCCGGTACAACCCAGTACAAGCCTGTACATCCTAGTTCCTCCACAGTACATCCCAGGGCATCCCCGCACATTGTAGTGCCTCCCAGTACATCCCAGATCCCTCCCAGTACATCCCAGATCCCTCCCAGTCTGTCCCAGTACGTCCCAGTACATCCCAGTTCCCTCACAGTACATCCCAGTTCCCTCACAGTTCACACACAGTTCACTCCCAGTTCCATTCCAGTACATCCCAGTACATGCCACTTTCCTCCAAGTAAATCCCAGTACCCTCCCACTACATTCAAGTTCCCTCCCACTTCCCTCTAAGTACATCCCAGTACTTCACAGTTCACTCCCAGTACATCCCAGTTCCCCCTCGGTACATAACAGTTCCCTCCCAGTACACCCCAGTACATCCCAGTTCCCTCCCAGTATGTCCCACTACATCCCAGTTCCCTCCCAGTCCATCCCAGTTCCCTCCCAGTAAATCCCAATTCCCAACACTTTCCACCCAGTACATCCCAGTTCCCTCCCAGTACATACCAGTTCCCTCTAAGTACATCCCAGTTCTTCACAGTTCCCTCCCAGTTCACTCCCAGTACACAACAGTTACCTCCCAGTACATCCCAGTACATCCCAGTAGATCCTGGTACATCCCAAATCCCTGCCAGTTCCACCCGGTACAACCCAGTACAAGCCTGTACATCCTAGTTCCTCCACGGTACATCCCAGGACATCCCCGCACATTGTAGTGCCTCCCAGTACATCCCAGCTCCCTCCCAGTACTGGGAGGGAACTGGGATGTACTGGGATGTAATGGGACGGAACTGGGATGTATTGGGAGGCACTGGGAAAGAAGTGGTAGTGAACCGGGAGGGAATTGGGATGTACGGGGATGAACTGGTAGGAAATTGGGATGTACTGGCATGGAACGGGGATGTATTGGGATGGACAGGAACGGAACTGGAATGTACTGCGATGTACTGGGAGCAAACTGGGATTTACTGGGATGTACTGGGAGGAAACTGGGATATACTGGGAGGAAACTGGGAGGAAAGTGGGTGTCAACTGGGACATTCCAGTTTCCTCCCAGTACATCCCAGTTCCCTACCAGTGCATCCCAGTCCGTCCCAGTTCCCTCCCAGTCCGTCCCAGTACATCCCAGTTCCCTCCCAGTTCACTCCCAGTACATAACAGTTACCTCCCAGTACATCCCAGTAGATCCTGGTACATCCCAAATCCCTGCCAGTTCCACCCGGTACAACCCAGTACAAGCCTGTACATCCTAGTTCCTCCACAGTACATCCCAGGGCATCCCCGCACATTGTAGTGCCTCCCAGTACATCCCAGTTCCCTCCCAGTACTGGGAGGGACCTGGGATGTACTGGGAGGGACCTGGGATTAACTGGGAGGGAACTGGGATGTACTGGGATGTAATGGGACGGAACTGGGATGTAATGGGACGGAACTGGGAAAGAAGTGGTAGTGAACCGGGAGGGAATTGGGATGTACGGGGATGAACTGGTAGGGAACTGGGATGTACTGGCATGGAACGGGGATGTATTGGGATGTACAGGAACAGAACTGGAATGTACAGCGATGTATTGGCATGTACTGGCAGCGAGCTGGGATTTACTGGGATGTACTGGGAGGAAACTGGGATATACTGGGAGGAAACTGGGATATACTGGGAGGCAATGAGAGGGAAGTGGGTGTCAACTGGGACATTCCAGTTTCCTCCCAGTACACCCCAGTTCCCTACCAGTGCAGCCCAGTACATCCCAGTTCCCTCCCAGTCCGTCCCAATCCCCTCCCAGTACATCCCAGTTCCCTGCCAGTATGTCCCAGTACATCCCAGTACCCTCCCAGTATGTCCCAGTTCCCTCCCAGTACATACCAGTACATCCTGGTACATCCCAGTTCCCACCCAGTACATCCTACCACATACCAGTTCCCTCCCAGTTCACTCCCAGTACATCCCAGTACTTCACAGTTCCATCCCAGTACATCCCAGTACGCACCGGTTCCCCTCTGTTCATAACACTTACCTCCCAGTACATAACAGTACATCCCAGTGTCCTCACAGTACGTCCCAGTTCCCTCCCAGTACATCCCAGTTCCCTACCAGTACGTCCCAGTTCCCTCCCAGTTCACTCCCAGTACATAACAGTTACCTCCCAGTACATCCCAGTACATCCCAGTAGATCCTGGTACATCCCAAATCCCTGCTAGTTCCACCCGGTACAACCCAGTACAAGCCTGTACATCCTAGTTCCTCCACAGTACATCCCAGGGCATCCCCGCAGATTGTAGTGCCTCCCAGTACATCCCAGTTCCCTCCCAGTACTGGGAGGGACCTGGGATGTACTGGGAGGGAACTGGGACGTACTGGGAGGGAACTGGGATGTACTGGGATGTAATGGGACGGAACTGGGATGTATTGGGAGGCACTGGGAAAGAAGTGGTAGTGAACCGGGAGGGAATTGGGATGTACGGGGATGAACTGGTAGGAAACTGGGATGTACTGGCATGGAATGGGGATGTATTGGGATGTACAGGAACGGAACTGGAATGTACAGCGATGTATTGGGATGTACTGGGAGGAAACTGGGATTTACTGGGATGTACTGGGAGGAAACTGGGATATACTGGGAGGAAACTGGGATATACTGGGAGGCATTGGGAGGGAAGTGGGTGTCAACTGGGACATTCCAGTTTCCTCCCAGTACATCCCAGTTCCCTACCAGTGCAGCCCAGTACATCCCAGTTCCCTCCCAGTCCGTCCCAATCCCCTCCCAGTACATCCCAGTTCCCTGCCAGTATGTCCCAGTACATCCCAGTTCCCTCCCAGTACATACCAGTTCGCTCCCAGTACATCCCAGTTCCCTCCCAGTTCCCTCCCACTACATCCCAGTACATCCCAGTTCCCTCCCAGTACATCCCAGTTCCCTCCCAGTCCGTCCCAATCCCCTCCCAGTACATCCCAGTTCCCTGCCAGTATGTCCCAGTACATCCCAGTTCCCTCCCACTACATACCAGTTCCCTCCCAGTACATACCAGTTCCCTCCCAGTACATCCCAGTACATCCTGGTACATCCCAGTTCCCACCCAGTACATCCTACCACATACCAGTTCCCTCCCAGTTCACTCCCAGTACATCCCAGTACTTCACAGTTCCATCCCAGTACATCCCAGTACGCACCGGTTCCCCTCTGTACATAACACTTCCCTCCCAGTACATAACAGTACATCCCAGTGTCCTCACAGTACGTCCCAGTTCCCTCCCAGTACATCCCAGTTCTCTACCAGTACGTCCCAGTTCCCTCCCAGTTCACTCCCAGTACATAACAGTTACCTCCCAGTACATCCCAGTACATCCCAGTAGATCCTGGTACATCCCAAATCCCTGCTAGTTCCACCCGGTACAACCCAGTACAAGCCTGTACATCCTAGTTCCTCCACAGTACATCCCAGGGCATCCCCGCACATTGTAGTGCCTCCCAGTACATCCCAGTTCCCTCCCAGTACTGGGAGGGACCTGGGATGTACTGGGAGGGAACTGGGACGTACTGGGAGGGAACTGGGATGTACTGGGATGTAATGGGACGGAACTGGGATGTATTGGGAGGCACTGGGAAAGAAGTGGTAGTGAACCGGGAGGGAATTGGGATGTACGGGGATGAACTGGTAGGAAACTGGGATGTACTGGCATGGAACGGGGATGTATTGGGATGGACAGGAACAGAACTGGAATGTACAGCGATGTATTGGCATGTACTGGCAGCGAGCTGGGATTTACTGGGATGTACTGGGAGGAAACTGGGATATACTGGGAGGAAACTGGGATATACTGGGAGGCATTGGGAGGGAAGTGGGTGTCAACTGGGACATTCCAGTTTCCTCCCAGTACATCCCAGTTCCCTACCAGTGCAGCCCAGTACATCCCAGTTCCCTCCCAGTCCGTCCCAATCCCCTCCCAGTACATCCCAGTTCCCTGCCAGTATGTCCCAGTACATCCCAGTTCCCTCCCAGTACATACCAGTTCCCTCCCAGTACATCCCAGTTTCCTCCCAGTTCCCTCCCACTACATCCCAGTACATCCCAGTTCCCTCCCAGTACATACCAGTTCCCTCCCAGTACATCCCAGTTCCCTCCCGGTACATCCCAGTTCCCACCCAGTACATCCTACTACATACCAGTTCCCTCCCAGTTCACTCCCAGTACATCCCAGTACTTCACAGTTCCCTCCCAGTACATCCCAGTACGTCCCAGTTCCCCTCAGTACATAACACTTCCCTCCCAGTACATACCAGTACATCCCAGTGTCCTCACAGTACGTCCCAGTTCCCTCCCAGTACATCCCAGTTCCATCCCAGTACATCCCAGTTACCTCCCTGTTCCTTCCCAGTACATAACAGTTACCTCCCAGTACATCCCAGTAGATCCTGGTACATCCCAAATCCCTGCCAGTTCCACCCAGTACAACCCAGTACAAGCCTGTACATCCTAGTTCCTCCACAGTACATCCCAGGGCATCCCCGCACATTGTAGTGCCTCCCAGTACATCCCAGTTCCCTCCCAGTACTGGGAGGGACCTGGGATGTACTGGGAGGGAACTGGGATGTACTGGGAGGGACCTGGGATGTACTGGGATGTAATGGGACGGAACTGGGATGTAATGGGACGGAACTGGGAAAGAAGTGGTAGTGAACCGGGAGGGAATTGGGATGTACGGGGATGAACTGGTAGGGAACTGGGATGTACTGGCATGGAATGGGGATGTATTGGGATGTACAGGAACGGAACTGGAATGTACTGCGATGTACTGGGATGTACTGGGAGCAAACTGGGATTTACTGGGATGTACTGGGAGGAAACTGGGATATACTGGGAGGCACTGGGAGGGAAGTGGGTGTCAACTGGGACATTCCAGTTTCCTCCCAGTACATCCCAGTTCCCTACCAGTGCAGCCCAGTACATCCCAGTTTCCTCCCAGTACATCCCAGTTCCCTCCCAGTTCGTCCCAGTACATCCCAGTACATCCAAGTTCCCTCACAGTACATCCCAGTTCCCTCCCAGTAAATCCCAGTTCCCAACACTTTCCACCCAGTACATCCCAGTTCCCTCTCAGTACATCCCAGTTCCCTCTAAGTACATCCCAGTACTTCACAGTTCCCTCCCAGTTCACTCCCAGTACACAACAGTTACCTCCCAGTACATCCCAGTACATCCTAGTAGATACTAGGACATTTCAAATCCCTGCCAGTTCCACCCGGTACAACCGAGTACAAGCCTGTACATCCTAGTTCCTCCACAGTACATCCCTGTGCATCCCCGCACATTGTAGTGCCTTCCAGTACATCCCAGGTCCCTCCCAGTTCACTCCCAGTACACAACAGTTACCTCCCAGTACATCCCAGTACATCCCAGTAGATCCTGGTACATCCCAAATCCCTGCCAGTTCCACCCGGTACAACCCAGTACAAGCCTGTACATCCTAGTTCCTCCACGGTACATCCCAGGGCATCCCCGCACATTGTAGTGCCTCCCAGTACATCCCAGCTCCCTCCCAGTACTGGGAGGGAACTGGGACGTACTGGGAGGGAACTGGGATGTACTGGGATGTAATGGGACGGAACTGGGATGTATTGGGAGGCACTGGGAAAGAAGTGGTAGTGAACCGGGAGGGAATTGGGATGTACGGGGATGAACTGGTAGGAAACTGGGATGTACTGGCATGGAACGGGGATGTATTGGGATGTACAGGAACGGAACTGGAATGTACTGCGATGTACTGGGATGTACTGGGAGCGAACTGGGATTTACTGGGATGTACTGGGAGGAAACTGGGATATACTGGGAGGAAACTGGGATATACTGGGAGGCATTGGGAGGGAAGTGGGTGTCAACTGGGACATTCCAGTTTCCTCCCAGTACATCCCAGTTCCCTACCAGTGCAGCCCAGTACATCCCAGTTCCCTCCCAGTCCGTCCCAATCCCCTCCCAGTACATCCCAGTTCCCTGCCAGTATGTCCCAGTTACCTCCCAGTACATACCAGTTCCCTCCCAGTACATCCCAGTACATCCTGGTACATCCCAGTTCCCACCCAGTACATCCTACTACATACCAGTTCCCTCCCAGTTCACTCCCAGTACATCCCAGTACTTCACAGTTCCCTCCCAGTACATCCCAGTACGTCCCAGTTCCCCTCAGTACATAACACTTCCCTCCCAGTACATACCAGTACATCCCAGTGTCCTCACAGTACGTCCCAGTTCCCTCCCAGTACATCCCAGTTCCCTACCAGTACATCCCAGTTCCCTCCCTGTTCCTTCCCAGTACATAACAGTTACCTCCCAGTACATCCCAGTAGATCCTGGTACATCCCAAATCCCTGCCAGTTCCACCCGGTACAACCCAGTACAAGCCTGTACATCCTAGTTCCTCCACAGTACATCCCAGGGCATCCTGGTACATCCCAGTTCCCACCCAGTACATCCTACTACATACCAGTTCCCTCCCAGTTCACTCCCAGTACATCCCAGTACTTCACAGTTCCATCCCAGTACATCCCAGTACGCACCAGTTCCCCTCAGTACATAACACTTCCCTCCCAGTACATAACAGTACATCCCAGTGTCCTCACAGTACGTCCCAGTTCCCTCACAGTACATCCCAGTTCCCTACCAGTACGTCCCAGTTCCCTCCCAGTTCACTCCCAGTACATAACAGTTACCTCCCAGTACATCCCAGTACATCCCAGTAGATCCTGGTACATCCCAAATCCCTGCCAGTTCCACCCGGTACAACCCAGTACAAGCCTGTACATCCTAGTTCCTCCACAGTACATCCCAGGGCATCCCCGCACATTGTAGTGCCTCCCAGTACATCCCAGTTCCCTCCCAGTACTGGGAGGGACCTGGGATGTACTGGGAGGGAACTGGGACGTACTGGGAGGGAACTGGGATGTACTGGGATGTAATGGGACGGAACTGGGATGTATTGGGAGGCACTGGGAAAGAAGTGGTAGTGAACCGGGAGGGAATTGGGATGTACGGGGATGAACTGGTAGGAAACTGGGATGTACTGGCATGGAACGGGGATGTATTGGGATGTACAGGAACGGAACTGGAATGTACTGCGATGTACTGGGATGTACTGGCAGCGAGCTGGGATTTACTGGGATGTACTGGGAGGAAACTGGGATATACTGGGAGGAAACTGGGATATACTGGGAGGAAACTGGGATATACTGGGAGGCATTGGGAGGGAAGTGGGTGTCAACTGGGACATTCCAGTTTCCTCCCAGTACATCCCAGTTCCCTACCAGTGCAGCCCAGTACATCCCAGTTCCCTCCCAGTCCGTCCCAATCCCCTCCCAGTACATCCCAGTTCCCACCCAGTACATCCTACTACATACCAGTTCCCTCCCAGTTCACTCCCAGTACATCCCAGTACTTCACAGTTACCTCCCAGTACATCCCAGTAGATCCTGGTACATCCCAAATCCCTGCCAGTTCCACCCGGTACAACCCAGTACAAGCCTGTACATCCTAGTTCCTCCACAGTACATCCCAGGGCATCCCCGCACATTGTAGTGCCTCCCAGTACATCCCAGGTCCCTCCCAGTACTGGGAGGGAACTGGGATGTACTGGGAGGGAACTGGGATGTACTGGGAGGGAACTGGGATGTACTGGGATGTAATGGGACGGAACTGGGATGTAATGGGACGGAACTGGGAAAGAAGTGGTAGTGAACCGGGAGGGAACTGGAATGTACGGGGATGAACTGGTTGGGAACTGGGATGTACTGGCATGGAACGGGGATGTATTGGGATGTACAGGAACGGAACTGGAATGTACTGCGATGTACTGGGATGTACTGGGAGCAAACTGGGATTTACTGGGATGTACTGGGAGGAAACTGGGATATACTGGGAGGCACTGGGAGGGAAGTGGGTGTCAACTGGGACATTCCAGTTTCCTCCCAGTACATCCCAGTTCCCTACCAGTGCATCCCAGTACATCCCAGGTACATCCCAGTTCCCTCCCAGTCCGTCCCAGTACATCCCAGTACATCCCAGTTCCCTCACAGTACATCCCAGTTCCCTCACAGTTCACACACAGTTCACTCCCAGTTCACACACAGTTCACTCCCAGTTCCATTCCAGTACATCCCAGTACATGCCACTTTCCTCCAAGTAAACCCCAGTTCCCTCCCACTACATCCAAGTTCCCTCCCACTTCCCTCTAAGTACATCCCAGTACTTCACAGTTCACTCCCAGTACATCCCAGTTCCCCCTCGGTACATAACAGTTCCCTCCCAGTACACCCCAGTACATCCCAGTTCCCTCCCAGTATGTCCCACTACATCCCAGTTCCCTCCCAGTCCATCCCAGTTCCCTCCCAGTCCATCCCAATTCCCAACACTTTCCACCCAGTACATCCCAGTTCCCTCCCAGTACATCCCAGTTCCCTCTAAGTACATCCCAGTACTTCACAGTTCCCTCCCAGCACGTCCCAGTACGTCCCAGTTCCCCTCAGTACATAACACTTCCCTCCCAGTACATAACAGTACATCCCAGTGTCCTCACAGTACATCCCAGTTCCCTCCCAGTACATCCCAGTTCTCTCCCAGTTCACTCCCAGTACACAACAGTTACCTCCCAGTACATCCCAGTACATCCCAGTAGATCCTGGTACATCCCAAATCCCTGCCAGTTCCACCCGGTACAACCCAGTACAAGCCTGTACATCCTAGTTCCTCCACAGTACATCCCAGGGCATCCCCGCACATTGTAGTGCCTCCCAGTACATCCCAGCTCCCTCCCAGTACTGGGAGGGACCTGGGATGTACTGGGAGGGAACTGGGACGTACTGGGAGGGAACTGGGATGTACTGGGATGTAATGGGACGGAACTGGGATGTATTGGGAGGCACTGGGAAAGAAGTGGTAGTGAACCGGGAGGGAATTGGGATGTACGGGGATGAACTGGTAGGGAACTGGGATGTACTGGCATGGAACGGGGATGTATTGGGATGGACAGGAACAGAACTGGAATGTACAGCGATGTATTGGCATGTACTGGCAGCGAGCTGGGATTTACTGGGATGTACTGGGAGGAAACTGGGATATACTGGGAGGAAACTGGGATATACTGGGAGGCATTGGGAGGGAAGTGGGTGTCAACTGGGACATTCCAGTTTCCTCCCAGTACATCCCAGTTCCCTACCAGTGCAGCCCAGTACATCCCAGTTCCCTCCCAGTCCGTCCCAATCCCCTCCCAGTACATCCCAGTTCCCTCCCAGTAAATCCCAGTTCCCTCCCAGTACATCCTGGTACATCCCAGTTCCCACCCAGTACATCCTACTACATACCAGTTCCCTCCCAGTTCACTCCCAGTACATCCCAGTACTTCACAGTTCCCTCCCAGTACATCCCAGTACGTCCCAGTTCCCCTCAGTACATAACACTTCCCTCCCAGTACATAACAGTACATCCCAGTGTCCTCACAGTACGTCCCAGTTCCCTCACAGTACATCCCAGTTTCCTCCCAGTACATCCCAGTTCCCTCCCTGTTCCTTCCCAGTACATAACAGTTACCTCCCAGTAGATCCTGGTACATCCCAAATCCCTGCCAGTTCCACCCGGTACAACCCAGTACAAGCCTGTACATCCTAGTTCCTCCACAGTACATCCCAGGGCATCCCCGCACATTGTAGTGCCTCCCAGTACATCCCAGATCCCTCCCAGTACATCCCAGATCCCTCCCAGTCTGTCCCAGTACGTCCCAGTACATCCCAGTTCCCTCACAGTACATCCCAGTTCCCTCACAGTTCACACACAGTTCACTCCCAGTTCACACACAGTTCACTCCCAGTTCCATTCCAGTACAGCCCAGTACATGCCACTTTCCTCCAAGTAAATCCCAGTACCCTCCCACTACATTCAAGTTCCCTCCCACTTCCACCTAAGTACATCCCAGTACTTCACAGTTCACTCCCAGTACGTCCCAGTTCCCCCTCGGAACATAACAATTCCCTCCCAGTACACCCCAGTACATCCCAGTTCCCTCCCAGTATGTCCCACTACATCCCAGTTCCCTCCCAGTCCATCCCAGTTCCCTCCCAGTAAATCCCAATTCCCAACACTTTCCACCCAGTACATCCCAGTTCCCTCCCAGTACATCCCAGTTCCCTCTAAGTACATCCCAGTACTTCACAGTTCCCTCACAGTTCACTCCCAGTACACAACAGTTACCTCCCAGTACATCCCAGTACATCCTAGTAGATACTAGGACATTTCAAATCCCTGCCAGTTCCACCTGGTACAACCGAGTACAAGCCTGTACATCCTAGTTCCTCCACAGTACATCCCTGTGCATCTCCGCACATTGTAGTGCCTTCCAGTACATCCCAGGTCCCTCCCAGTACACAACAGTTACCTCCCAGTACATCCCAGTAGATCCTGGTACATCAAAAATCCCTGCCAGCTCCACCCGGTACAACCCAGTACAAGCCTGTACATCCTAGTTCCTCCACGGTACATCCCAGGACATCCCCGCACATTGTAGTGCCTCCCAGTACATCCCAGCTCCCTCCCAGTACTGGGAGGGAACTGGGATGTACTGGGAGGGAACTGGGATGTACTGGGATGTAATGGGACGGAACTGGGATGTATTGGGAGGCACTGGGAAAGAAGTGGTAGTGAACCGGGAGGGAATTGGGATGTACGGGGATGAACTGGTAGGGAACTGGGATGTACTGGCATGGAACGGCGATGTATTGGGATGGACAGGAACGGAACTGGAATGTACGGCGATGTATTGGCATGTACTGGCAGCGAGCTGGATTTACTGGGATGTACTGGGAGGAAACTGGGATATACTGGGAGGAAACTGGGATATACTGGGAGGAAACTGGGAGGGAAGTGGGTGTCAACTGCGACATTCCAGTTTCCTCCCAGTACATCCCAGTTCCCTACCAGTGCAGCCCAGTACATCCCAGATCCCTCCCAGTCCCTCCCAGTACATCCCAGTTCCCTGCCAGTATGTCCCAGTACATCCCAGTTCCCTCCCAGTACATACCAGTTCCCTCCCAGTACATCCCAGTTCCCTCCCAGTTCCCTCCCACTACATCCCAGTACATCCCAGTTCCCTCCCAGTACATACCAGTTCCCTCCTAGTACATCCCAGTACATCCTGGTACATCCCAGTTCCCACCCAGTACATCCTACTACATACCAGTTCCCTCCCAGTTGACTCCCAGTACATCCCAGTACTTCACAGTTCCCTCCCAGTACATCCCAGTACGTCCCAGTTCCCCTCAGTACATAACACTTCCCTCCCAGTACGTAACAGTGCATCCCAGTGTCCTCACAGTACGTCCCAGTTCCCTCCCAGTACATCCCAGTTCCCTCCCAGTTCCTTCCGAGTACATAACAGTTACCTCCCAGTACATCCCAGTACATCCTAGTAGATCCTGGTACATCCCAAATCCCTGCCAGTTCCACCTGGCACAACCCAGTACAAGCCTGTACATCCTAGTTCCTCCACGGTACATCCCAGGGCATCCCCGCACATTGTAGTGCCTCCCAGTACATCCCAGCTCCCTCCCAGTACTGGGAGGGAACTGGGACCTACTGGGAGGGAACTGGGACGTACTGGCATGGAACGGGGATGTATTGGGATGTACAGGAACGGAACTGGAATGTACGGCGATGTATTGGGATGTACTGGGAGCGAACTGGGATTTACTGGGATGTACTGGGAGGAAACTGGGATATACTGGGAGGAAACTGGGATATACTGGGAGGAAACTGGGATTTACTGGGAGGAAACTGGGATATACTGGGAGGAAACTGGGATATACTGGGAGGAAACTGGGATATACTGGGAGGCATTGGGAGGGAAGTGGGTGTCAACTGGGACATTCCAGTTTCCTCCCAGTACATCCCAGTTCCCTACCAGTGCAGCCCAGTACATCCCAGATCCCTCCCAGTCCCTCCCAGTACATCCCAGTTCCCTCACAGTACATCCCAGTTCCCTCACAGTTCACACACAGTTCCCTCCCAGTTCACACACAGTTCCCTCCCAGTTCACACACAGTTCCCTCCCAGTTCCATTCCAGTACATCCCAGTACATGCCTGTTGCCTCCCAGTTTCCTCTAAGTACATCCCAGTACTTCAAAGTTCCCTCCCAGTACATCCCAGTTCCCTCTAAGTACATCCCAGTACTTCACAGTTCACTCCCACTACATCCCAGTACGTCCCAGTTCCCCCTTGGTACATAACACTTCCCTCCCAATACATCCAAGTTCCCTCCCAGTACATCCCAATCCCCTCCCAGTACATCCCAGTTCCCTCCCAGTATGTCCCAGTACATCCCAGTTCCCTCCCAGTTCCCTCCCACTACATACCAGTTCCCTCCCAGTAAATCCCAGTTCCCTCCCAGTTCCCTCCCACTACATCCCAGTTCCCTCCCAGTACATACCAGTTCCCTCCCAGTACATCCTGGTACATCCCAGTTCCCACCCAGTACATCCTACTACATACCAGTTCCCTCCCAGTTCACTCCCAGTACATCCCAGTACTTCACAGTTCCATCCCAGTACATCCCAGTACGCACCAGTTCCCCTCTGTACATAACACTTCCCTCCCAGTACATAACAGTACATCCCAGTGTCCTCACAGTACGTCCCAGTTCCCTCCCAGTACATCCCAGTTCCCTACCAGTACGTCCCAGTTCCCTCCCAGTTCACTCCCAGTACATAACAGTTACCTCCCAGTACATCCCAGTACATCCCAGTAGATCCTGGTACATCCCAAATCCCTGCTAGTTCCACCCGGTACAACCCAGTACAAGCCTGTACATCCTAGTTCCTCCACAGTACATCCCAGGGCATCCCCGCACATTGTAGTGCCTCCCAGTACATCCCAGCTCCCTCCCAGTACTGGGAGGGACCTGGGATGTACTGGGAGGGAACTGGGATGTGCTGGGATGTAATGGGACGGATCTGGGATGTATTGGGAGGCACTGGGAAAGAAGTGGTAGTGAACCGGGAGGGAATTGGGATGTACGGGGATGAACTAGTAGGGAACTGGGACGTACTGGCATGGAACGGGGATGTATTGGGATGTACAGGAACGGAACTGGAATGTACGGCGATGTATTGGGATGTACTGGGAGCGAACTGGGATTTACTGGGATGTACTGGGAGGAAACTGGGATTTACTGGGAGGAAACTGGGATATACTGGGAGGAAACTGGGATATACTGGGAGGAAACTGGGATATACTGGGAGGAAACTGGGATATACTGGGAGGAAACTGGGAGGGAAGTGGGTGTCAACTGGGACATTCCAGTGTCCTCCCAGTACATCCCAGTTCCCTACCAGTGCAGCCCAGTACATCCCAGATCCCTCCCAGTCCCTCCCAGTACATCCCAGTACCCTCACAGTACATCCCAGTTCCCTCCCAGTTCACACACAGTTCACTCCCAGTTCCATTCCAGTACGTCCCACTACATCCCAGTTGCCTCCCAGTTTCCTCTAAGTACATCCCAGTACTTCAAAGTTCCCTCCCAGTACATCCCAGTTCCCTCTAAGTACATCCCAGTACTTCACAGTTCACTCCCACTACATCCCAGTACGTCCCAGTTCCCCCTTGGTACATAACACTTCCCTCCCACTACATCCAAGTTCCCTCCCAGTACATCCCAGTACATCCTGGTACATCCCAGTTCCCACCCAGTACATCCTACTACATACCAGTTCCCTCCCAGTTCACTCCCAGTACATCCCAGTACTTCACAGTTCCCTCCCAGTACATCCCAGTACATCCCAGTTCCCCTCAGTACATAACACTTCCCTCCCAGTACATCCCAGTTCCCTACCAGTACGTCCCAGTTCCCTCCCTGTTCCTTCCCAGTACATAACAGTTACCTCCCAGTACATCCCAGTACATCCTAGTAGATCCTGGTACATCCCAAATTCCTGCCAGTTCCACCCGGTACAACCCAGTACAAGCCTGTACATCCTAGTTCCTCCACAGTACATCCCAGGGCATCCCCGCACATTGTAGTGCCTCCCAGTACATCCCAGATCCCTCCCAGTACTGGGAGGGACCTGGGATGTACTGGGAGGGAACTGGGATGTACTGGGATGTAATGGGACGGATCTGGGATGTATTGGGACGGAACTGGGAAAGAAGTGGTAGTGAACCGGGAGGGAATTGGGATGTACGGGGATGAACTGGTAGGAAACTGGGATGTACTGGCATGGAACGGGGATGTATTGGGATGGACAGGAACGGAACTGGAATGTACGGCGATGTATTGGGATGTACTGGGAGCGAACTGGGATTTACTGGGATATACTGGGAGGAAACTGGGATTTACTGGGAGGAAACTGGGATTTACTGGGAGGAAATTGGGAGGGAAGTGGGTGTCAACTGGGACATTCCAGTGTCCTCCCAGTACATCCCAGTTCCCTACCAGTGCAGCCCAGTCCCTCCCAGATCCCTCCCAGTCCCTCCCAGTACCCTCACAGTACATCCCAGTTCCCTCCCAGTTCACACACAGTTCACTCCCAGTTCCATTCCAGTACGTCCCACTACATCCCAGTTGCCTCCCAGTTTCCTCTAAGTACATCCCAGTACTTCAAAGTTCCCTCCCAGTACATCCCAGTTCCCTCTAAGTACATCCCAGTACTTCACAGTTCACTCCACCTACATCCCAGTACGTCCCAGTTCCCCCTTGGTACATAATACTTCCCTCCCAATACATCCAAGTTCCCTCCCAGTACATCCCAATCCCCTCCCAGTACATCCCAGTTCCCTGCCAGTATGTCCCCAGTACATCCCAGTTCCCTCCCAGTACATACCAGTTCCCTCCCAGTACATCCCAGTACATCCCAGTTCCCTCCCAGTACATACCAGTTCCCTCCCAGTACATACCAGTACATCCTGGTACATCCCAGTTCCCACCCAGTACATCCTACTACATACCAGTTCCCTCCCAGTTCACTCCCAGTACATCCCAGTACTTCACAGTTCCCTCCCAGTACATCCCAGTACGTCCCAGTTCCCCTCAGTACATAACACTTCCCTCCCAGTACATAACAGTACGTCCCAGTTCCCTCACAGTACGTTCCAGTTCCCTACCAGTACATCCCAGTTCCCTCCCTGTTCCTTCCCAGTACATAACAGTTACCTCCCAGTACATCCCAGTACATCCTGGTACATCCCAAATCCCTGCCAGTTCCACCCGGTACAACCCAGTACAAGCCTGTACATCCTAGTGCCTCCACAGTACATCCCAGGGCATCCCCGCACATTGTAGTGCCTCCCAGTACATCCCAGTTCCCTCCCAGTACAACCCAGTAGATCCTGGTACGTCCCCGTTCCCCGCACTGTACGTCCCCGTTCCCCGCACTGTACGTCCCCGTTCCCCGCACTGTACTGGGAGGACAACCGAGCCTGCGCAGTGACTGACATAGGGAACGAGCAAGTTTGTACCCATCACTAGACAAGACAATAATGACTATGTATGAGTATGTGAAATTTTCATCTATAAATTGTACGGGAAAGGTGCGTGAGGTACGCACGCCAGGAGGAGCGATCCCCCGTGCATCCGGCGCCGCGAATAAAGAATGCCTGCTCTTTAATACTAAATTGGTGTTGAGGAGTCGTTTCCGATTTTAACGCGTTTTTCGGTAACACAGGGAGTCAGATCAAGAGAGCCAGAGAACAACAAAACACCGACAGGCTACAGGACAGAGCAGGAGGAATAAAAAAAAAAAAAAACGGAGCCAGAGCCAGGCAGAGAGAGGCGGAGAAAGAAAAAGGAGCCACAGGCTACAGGACAGAGAGAGGGAGGACTGAAAAGACGGGGAGGCAGGGAGCCACTCAGAGCGAGACGGAGAAAGAAGGTGCGGGGGGGGCGCAAAAAAAAATAATTTTGCAGCAGGTAAGGAAAGAGAGGGGGCCGGGGGAGAGACAGGGAGGGCCCAGGACGCACAAGAGAGGCAACGGGGCCCCAGTGGCCCAGGACTCACCGCGACTCTCGCTCTCAGCGCTGCTGGCACAATTTAGCCGTTCAGATGCTTCTTTCCCCTCCTCTCCTCCCTGCCTCTTCTGCAGCTCCACACTCTAGGCCGTCCTCCACCTGAAGAGAATACGTGGGTGTCTTACAGCTCTTACCAGATGAGGCTTCCTAGGCACGTAGCCTAGCTCGCTCGTGCACTACACGCCCGTACCCAACTCCGGGTTACGCGTACAGACCCTACGGTGCACGTTGGTGGCCTGGCCCGCTGCGGGCTATGAAGGGGGATCCTTCCTCCCCCACCTGCATGGACAGGCTCTCTCTTGCCTGCGGCAGGAAGGCAGCTGGCGGCCAGAGCACCTTCAGTTTCTTCTTCTTTACCTTTCGTTGGCATCTCCAGCTTCAGCCGAGGCAGCTCCTGTCCGCAGCCGGGAAGGGCTTTGTCTATCCCTTTTCGGCCCTGCGCTGCGAGGACGGCGAGGACGGGCAGAGAGAAGCCACGCGAGCCTGAGACGGCCGCAGGCAACGGCATCCCCGGGGGAAGGACAGACAACCACGTCCTCAGCACGGTCTCTGGGAGAGGGAAAGAAGAAACAGCGACCGTCATTACCGTCGATCGACCCTGGCCAAAGCCTCTCCTTCCGCAGGGGCTTCTGGACACACCGCTCCCTCCCCACGCTACTGCTAAGGGCCCCTGCACCAAGGGGGAATCCAGTGCGCTTGAGGGACGGCTTGCTGCCTTCACGACAGGGCCTGGGGGCGGCCTAAGGCTATGCAGCACGCTTATGGGGAGGTGCCGGAGCTGGGGGCAGGCGCACGGGGCAAGGGGGGCCAGGGGAGGCTGAGCGGGACCTCCGGTGGGCCGGGGAGGCGGCCGTCATCTGCGCCCTGGGCACGGGGAAAAGGTCATCGTCCTCCTCCTTTCCCTCTTCCCTTCTGTCAGCTCCCGGGGAACTCACCGCTTCTCGGGAAGCGGCCGCACCCGCAAGCCCCCAGTAATCAACACGAAGCCAACCCCAAAAATACACCTCGCGTACCGTACGCGCCACGGCCGCCCGGCACCCGAGCGCCGGAAGACCGCGCCTCCCGCCATGCCCGGCGAACCACGTGACAGGGCCGGCAGCCACTGCGCCAGGAATACAGCTCCCGGCATGCTCTGCGGCACAACCCGGCCGCCCGGCAGCCGCAAGGACTACAGCTCCCGGCATGCTCTGCGGCACAACCCGGCCGCCCGGCGGCCGGTTTGATGCGGAGCCACCCAGCATCCCTGCGAGCACAGCTGCAGGCGCAACAGCAGTTACGCAGCCACAACTAGGCACTAAACAAAGGCTTTCCAACACTGGAGGTCTAGAACAGGTAGACATTAGCGCAGAAGCACAAGGGGCTCCGTCACCCTGCACAAATCTCCCCGTGCCTACACACGCACACGTTCAGAAGTTAGTTATCAGAAAACGCCCGACTCAGCCATTTGCCACAGTCACGAGACTCACGACATGATAACACGACATGACACGCGAGGTGGGCTCAGAGTTTTAAGGCAAGAAATACCTCCCACGCCCCCCACCCGAGATCTTTCAGGGTCCACACCTGCCATCGCCCCACACCAAACCTACCCGGCCAAAGGCTTTCAGGTGGCCCGAAACACTGTACACAGAAAATAACCAGGGACAGACCTGCATTGTTCGGAAGCGAACGATGCCCGACCGGGGCTCCTCTGCGGGGCACGGAGTCCCCCGGCCCCGCCCGGAGACACACACCCGCCCCCCGCTGCCCGAACTCACCCACCAGCGCTCTCCGGCCCCCGGACACGGCCGCGCTGCTCTCTCAGGCGGCTGCCGCAGGCGAGGCTCGGGCACCGCCAGGCCTCCAGGCGTCCCGAGGGGCTGCCGGCCACCGCAGGGGATGGCTGCCGGCGGCCGGACCGCCGCGGCGCTCCCCGCCCAGCTCCGAGCAGGCTCCGCCGGCCGCGGGCTTCCCACGCCGGGCCGCAGAGGGGCCCCGGCACCGCACAGGGACGCCTCGCGACCCGGCCGCCACACGCACCGGCCCTTCGGCCTCCACACGCACCGCTCCCGCCCCCGCTCCGACGCGCCGCGCACGCGCCACCGGAAGCCCGAGCCCCGCGGGGCGGCCCTTAAAGGGCGGCCGGAAGGAACGGCCCCCACCGGCCCCGCCACCGCGCCCAGCCGGTGAGCGCCAGCGCCCCCTGCTGGCCGGGCCGCGCTCAGCTCGCGAGGGCGCCGAGGGCCGGGCGGGGCGGGACGCGCCGGCTCGGGGCCAGCGCCTTCTCGGAGCGAGCGGGAAACCCCTGCGGGCCCCGGTCACGGCCGGGCACAGCCGCGCGCCCTCCGAGAGCTGCTGAACGCGGCTGCCGCTCGTGACACATACCGAGCCGTCTGCGACGGGAGCGGGCAGAGGAGGAAGGGGCCGGCGGCCGCGGCGCCCTTGCCCCAGGCGGGGGGGGGGGGCTGGGGCCCGGGGGGCCGCCCCCCTCCTCACAGTTCCCTCACAGTTCCCTCACAGTTCCCTCACAGTTCCCTCACAGTTCCCTCACAGTTCATCCCATGGACGGAACCGGGACCTACTGTGAGGCACTGGGAAAGAAGTGGGAGGAAGCCAGGACAGACCAATATAGCCCAGTATGGACTAGACCAATATAGCCCAGTATGGACTGGAGGGAACTGCGAGGGAACCGCGAGAGAACCCCACAGAACAAACCATGGGGCACGAGAAGGCAGAGAATTAAGAATTAGGGACAGGGAGCCAGAAAAAAAAAAGAAAAAAACCAAAGGGAGACAGAGAGCAAAAGGAATCGCAATGCGTACGGAGAGAAGAGAGAAACAATTCTAGCATAGGGTCACGGGGGAGCCAGGGACAGCAAGATGGAGAAAGGACAGAAGCTACAGGCTACAGGGCAGAGAGGGAAGAATTAATGAATAGACACAGAGAGATGGGCAGAAAGACATGGAGAAAGGCTAAAGATCACACGGCCTACAGGGAAGAGAGAAGAGAGGGAGGAATTTTAAAAACAGGGGCAAGAAGCCAGAGAGAGGGAGAGAGAAGCAACAATAAAATGGGGACAAGCCACAGGGCAGCGAGGAGGGAATCAATGAATAAGAACACGAGACCAAAGAGAACACAATGTAGAATGGAAAAAAGGAACAGCGGCCTACAGGGAAGGAGGAATTAAAGATCAGGGACTGGGAGGCAGACAGAGACACATGAAGAAACAAGTGGAAAAAAAAAAAAAAACACAAACCAACAGCAATGGGCTACAAAGACAGAGAGGGAGGAAATGAGGAAATAAAACATCGCAGCAAGGAGCTGGACAGAGAGAGATGAGGACAAACAAATAGCACGGGTCCACGTGACAGAGAACGTGGAATTAGAACACAGAGAGAGGGAGCCGGACAGAGAGAGAGGCCGAGAGAAACATCTAGACAGGCTACAGCGGGCAGAGGCAGGAATTAAAACCTAGGGACAGGGAGCTGGACAGAGAGAGATGGAGGTCACAGGGAACAGCGGTGGCTGCAGGAAGAACAGGAATTCATGAATAGGGCAAGGGAGCTGGACAGAGAAGAACTCAGAAAGGCAAGAACAGTAGCAGGGTACAGAGCAGAGAAGACAAATTAAAAAGCACGGGGGGAGCGTTGAGGCAGACAGAGAGAGATTAAGAAAAAAGTCACGGGCTACGTGGCAAAGCAGGAGGAATTCAGAAACGAGGATGGGAACCAAGGGAGAGTGTGCTGGTGAAGGATAACGGGCATTAAAAGTGAGGGACGGGGAGCTGGGAAAAGCGAGGCAGAGAAAAACAGAATCACAGAGAGAATCACACAAAGCCAAAAAAGAAGAAACTGAACAACAGGAACAGGTGTAACCAAAGCGATGAAATCAACCAACCAGAGACGGTGTTCCATTACGGGAACATGGAGCGTACCAATCAGCGCACCTGTCGATCTGCATTTTAGTCCCTAGGCGATCGTTAATGTCAGCAGAACAACAGACAACATGCTTCTGTCAGAAAAGGATGACAAAACGCGGTTTCGCTTAGCGGACTGAGAAAACTAGCCAAGACTGCCAAGAGTAAGAGCCGAGAAGCTAAAAGGTAATTCCGGCAGGGGGAGATCGCGACCACCGACTCACAGACCACCACCGACCCAAGTAACACCACCTACTCAGAAGAGAACAACGGAAGAGGACAACCGAGCCTGCGCAGTGATTGACATACGGAACGAGCAAGTTTGTACCCATCGCTAGACAAGACAATAATGACTATGTATGAGTATGTAAAATTTTCATCTACAAATTGTACAGGAAAGGTGCGTGAGGTACGCACGCCAGGAGGAGCGATCCCCCGTGCATCCGGCGCCGTGAATATAGAATGCCTGCTCTTTAATACTAAATTGGTGTTGAGGAGTCGTTTCCGATTTTAACGCGTTTTTCGGTAACAGTTTTGGCACCCCAGGTGGGAACCTGCTTTTGAATCTCGACGGATCCGTGGGATCGTGGGACCTGCAGCCGGCCCCGAGGAATTCTCCGGAGAGCTTCCGATCCCCGGGCCAGAGAATTCTGAGCAAGATCCCCTGGATTGAGGTAAACAAGGCATTCTTTGAAGAAGAAACTTAGGTAGAATAATACGTGGGGTTAGTTTCCCACATAGGATAGGATAGCGGGTTTGAGTCCCACAGGCCTGCCCGTAAGGCGCGGCGAAAGCCACGCAGGGTCGGGGCCAAGAGGTGCCTCGGTTGGTAAGTCTCTGCTAGGCGAAAGCCTGTGGAGCGGGACCCGAGGGTAGGGGAGTCTTCAACAGGGGGTTGAAGTCTCCAGAGATATCTGGCAGGGGGCTACAGATCCCAGTGGCAGATTTCCAGTGAGACCTCTAACGGGGGTTGGAGTCCCTCTGACTAGTATTTGTGATAGTGCACTATCACAACTACTAGTCGACTGGGAGACGGGAGCATTACTGAGTAGGAAACCTATCCCACAGAGAACACCTTTGCGATGTATTTTGAAGCACTGGAAAGACGTCGGGGGCGGTGACCCACTAACTCGGAAACCATTAATTGAATATTGCAATCATTGGTGGCCAACGTATCAATTGGAAGGTGGGCACAAATGGCCAGAACATGAGACATTGCAATATCGTACCATCTTGCAATTAATGTTGTTTTGTAAAAAGGGAAGGCAAACGGGAAGAAGTGGCATATGTTGATTTGTTCTTTACACCGTGGAATCATCCCGAGCAGCAGAAACAGCGTGAGGTATGTCCACAAGATTCTACGGCAATGTTTCTGAAAAGAGGAAAACGTGGTGAGAACTTGAAAGAGTGTTGCTCTACTTGTGATACTGGATACTTCGCTTGATGAAACTGACAAGAAAATAGTATGGAATACAGCCAGAAGGCAGGTGCAGGGAGCACATGCTAACAGGAATTTACAGAGAACAATGAATAAGAATTTTCCATCTACAAATCCCGAGTGGGACCCTAATCAGCCAGGACCCAGGGGAATGTTGACTAGATGTCAGAGAGAGATTTTATTTGGAGTAAGACAAGCAATGCCAAAAGCAATAAATTGGTCAAAATTTATGAAGTGAGACAAGAATTAAGTGAGTCCCCTTCAGCCTTTATGGAAAGACTGAAGGTGACCACCAGAAAATATACTCATTTGAACCCAGAAAAACCAGAAAAAGCAATTCAGCTGGTCTCTATATTCATAAGACAATCAGCCCCAGATGGGGGCGGGGGGAGAGAAAACAACCTTCAGAAACTAGAACAACCTGAATCCAGAGATCTGGGTTAAATGCTTGAAGTAGCTTGGCATGAAGGAGACCAGGGGAATCAACCCTAGCTGAACACCTGGTTACACTGAAGCTACGGAATGAAGAAATAGAATTTTTGGTAGATACGGGAGCCACTTATTTGGTATTGAATACACGTGAAGAGAAATTTGATCATAAATCAGTAGATGTTGCTAGCGCAACAGGGCAAAGAAAAATTAGCCCCTCTCAGAGCCATTAAAGTTTAAATTGGAGAAGCAATGGGCAACTCACCAGTTTCTGCATATGCCTGAATGTCCACTGCCTCTGTTATGACGAGATCTATTAGGTCAATTAGATGCTCAAGTAACTTTTAAAGATGGAGAGATTAAATCACTAATACCAGAATCAAAAGCCACAGAGGCGAGAGCGTTTATGTTACAGGATTCCTCCAGGGAGGAACGGGTTCCCGAGGAAGTGGAAAACGTAGTAATTCCTTTGGTTTGAGCGAGCGGAGCTCCGGAGCGATCTAAGTGGGCAGAGCCGGTAAAAGTAACCTTAAAGCTTGGAGCCAAGCCCGTAAGACAAAAACAATACGCTATTAAGCGAGAGGCTCGAAAAGGATTACAGAAGTTAATTATAAAATTTTTCAGAATATGAGCTTTTAGTGGAATGTGAATCAGAATATAGTACTCCTGTGTCGCCAGTAAAGAAATCTAGAGGCAAAGAGTATTAGCTAGTTCACGATTTAAGGGCTATAAATCAGGTGGTCCAAGATATACATCCGGTAGTAGCTAATCCATACACTTTACTGACCTCTTTTAAAGGAGGAGCATAAATGGTTTACTGTACTAGATTTGAAGGACGCCTTCTTTTGCATACCTCCAGGCATAAAAAGTCAAAGCCTATTTGCTTTGGAATGGGAAAGCCCCACCACAGAATGAAAGACACAGCTACCATGGACCGTACTTCCACAAGGATTTAAAAATAGTCCTACGATACTTGAGACTCAGCTGGCAAAAAAAAATTAGAGATATAGAAAAAACAGAACCCAGGGAGAGGCATCTTGTTACAGAATGCGGATGACATTCTGATAGCGGCACAAAGTAAAGAAAAATGTTTTGAAATTTTTAAATTTTCTGGGCCAAGGAAGATGCGGAGTTTCCAGAAACAAAACCCAAATAGGAAAAGAAGCAGCCATTTATTTAGGATTTGAAATATCTCAAAGACAAAGACAATTAGAAAGTGAAAAGAAAGAAACTATTTGTCAAATTCCCGAACCTAGCAGCCCGAAGGAACTGAGAGCTTTTCTGAAAACAATGAAATAGCATCAGCTCTGGATTCTGAACTATAGACTGTATGTAAAACCATTATTTGAGGCATTGAAAGACTCAAAAGGATAAATATTTAACCTGGACGCCCGGATGCCAAACGGCATTCAAAGAACTGAAAAGAGCCTCGATGATGGCCCCTGCATTAGGCCTACCTGATTTCGCTAAACCTTTTGAGTTGTTTGTCCACGAAAGACAACATTTAGCCCTTGGAGTGCTGACACAGCGACTGGGAACCTGGAAGAGACCTGTGGGCTACTTCTCCAAACAACCTGACCACGCGAGTAAAAGATGGCCTAGGTGTTTACGGGCAGTAGCAACAACAGCGCTGCCGATCCGGGAAGCCCCAAAGTTAACAATGGGACAGAAGATGACAGTATATGTCCCGCACATAGCGGTGACTGTTTTAGAACAAAAGGGGGGTCGTTGGCTATCCCTTAGCAGAATGTTGAAATATCAAGTTGTTCTGTTAGAACAAGACGATGTGGAATCGAAGACTACTGCTATACTGAATCCTGCTATGTTTTTAACAACAGAAAACCTTACGGACAATTTAGAACACGATCGCTTGCTAACTATTGAACAAGTCTATTCCAGCAGACCAGACCTGAGACACAAACCTCTGGGAAAATCCTGATCTGGAGTTGTTTACAGATGGAAGAAGCTCTGGGCGAGAAGAGAAGCGAATGGCCGGATATGCTGTCGTTATCGCCGCCGAGGGAACGGAGTCAGGGGTGCTGCCTGCAAACACCTCAGCACAGAAAGCAGTATTGGTAGCATCGAAGCGAGCTCTGCGAATGGCAGAAGGACAAAGGATAAATATCTAGACTGATTCCAAACGTGCATTTGGTGTGATCCACGATCATGGAGCTATTGGGAAGGAGAAAGGACTGCCATCAGCCCAAGAATCATCAATACAGCATAAAGAAGAAATTCTCCAACTTCCGGAAGACGTGCAGAAACCAAAAGAAGTGGCGGTAAAGCGTTGCAAAGCTCATCAATTTGGCCAGACGGCTGTAAACATAAGCAAACGACTGACCGATAAAGCTGCAAAGAGGACTGCAGAGCAAGGTATCCTTGCACTAGTACCAGTAAAACAGATCAGAATTCCAAAGTTGAAACCGAGATATAATAAATTGGATGAGCAATTAGCAGAACAATTGGAAGCATCACAAAACACAGAGAGATGGTAGGTAACACCAGAAAAACAAGTAATAACAACAACCACCCCACAAGTTATGACAGAACTTGCAAAAGAAAACCATGAGCAAACACATTAGGGTGTAGGCGCTACGGTTTTGAGTTGAAAAACATCTGTAGCGTGTGTAGGCACGACAAGAATAGTTAAACCCATAGTAGCTAAGTGTCCAATCTGTCCTAGAAATAATCCCCTGAACCAAAGGAAACAACCTTTAGGAGTAACAAAACAAAAAATTCTCCCGGAAATTATTAGCAAATTAAGTTCTCTGAGTTACCCAGACAAAATAGATATAGCAGTATTTGTCAGTGCTGACTGACAAATTTTCTAGATGGCCAGCAGCTTTCTCGTGCTGCACCGACAAAGCTAGAGTAGTAGTTAAGACGTTGCTGAAGGAAATAATACCAAGATTTAGAGTGCCAACGGGAATGTCCTCTGATAGAGCACCACATTTTTTTGCAGAGGTACTTCAACAAATTAATAAAATTTTGGGTAGAAAATGGGACCTGCATACACCCTGGAGACCACAATCAAGTGAAAAAATTCAGAACATGAAGCAAACACTAAACTGACATAGTGGAATATTATTGATCTAGGATGGAAGTATTGAGAAAATTATTATTTCAGAACTTCCAAACAGAGGAAATGTAACCAAAGTGATGAAATCAACCAGAGACGGTGTTCCATTACGGGAACATGGAGCGTACCAATCAGCGCATCTGTCGATTTGCATTTTAGTCCGTAGGCGATCATTAATGCGAACAGAACAACAGACAACGTGCTTCTGTCAGAAAAGGATGAAAAAACGCTGTTTCGCTTAGCGGACTGAGAAAACTAGCCAAGACTGCCAAGAGTAAGAGCCGAGAAGCTAAAAGGTAATTCCGGCAGGGGGAGATCGCGACCACCGACTCACAGACCACCACCGACCCAAGTAACAGAAGAGAACAACGGAAGAGGACAACCGAGCCTGCGCAGCGATTTACATACGGAACGAGCAAGTTTGTACCAATCAGCAGACAGGACAATAATGACTATGTATGAATACGTAAAACATTGATCTACAAATTGTACGGGAAAGGTGCGTGAGGTACGCACGCCAGGAGGAGCAATCCCCCGTGCATCCGGCGCCGCGAATAAAGAATGCCTGCTCTTTAATACTAAATTGGTGTTGAGGAGTCGTTTCCGATTTTAACGCGTTTTTCGGTAACACAGGGAGTCAGATCAAGAGAGCCAGAGAACAACAAAACACCGACAGGCTACAGGACAGAGCAGGAGGAATAAAAAAAAAAAAAAACGGAGCCAGAGCCAGGCAGAGAGAGGCGGAGAAAGAAAAAGGAGCCACAGGCTACAGGACAGAGAGAGGGAGGACTGAAAAGACGGGGAGGCAGGGAGACACTCAGAGCGAGATGGAGAAAGAAGGTGCGGGGGGGGGGGGGCGCAAAAAAAAAAAGTAAATTTTGCAGCAGGTAAGGAAAGAGAGGGGGCCGGGGGAGAGACAGGGAGGGCCCAGGACGCACAAGAGAGGCAACGGGGCCCCAGTGGCCCAGGACTCACCGCGACTCTCGCTCTCAGCGCTGCTGGCACAATTTAGCCGTTCAGATGCTTCTTTCCCCTCCTCTCCTCCCTGCCTCTTCTGCAGCTCCAGACTCTAGGCCGTCCTCCACCTGAAGAGAATACGTGGGTGTCTTACAGCTCTTACCAGATGAGGCTTCCTAGGCACGTAGCCTAGCTCGCTCGTGCACTACACGCCCGTACCCAACTCCGGGTTACGCGTACAGACCCTACGGTGCACGTTGGTGGCCTGGCCCGCTGCGGGCTATGAAGGGGGATCCTTCCTCCCCCACCTGCATGGACAGGCTCTCTCTTGCCTGCGGCAGGAAGGCAGCTGGCAGCCAGAGCACCTTCAGTTTCTTCTTCTTTACCTTTCGTTGGCGTCTCCAGCTTCAGCTGAGGCAGCTCCTGTCCGCAGCCGGGAAGGGCTTTGTCTATCCCTTTTCGGCCCTGCGCTGCGAGGACGGCGAGGACGGGCAGAGAGAAGCCACGCGAGCCTGAGACGGCCACAGGCAACGGCATCCCCGGGGGAAGGACAGACAACCACGTCCTCAGCACGGTCTCTGGGAGAGGGAAAGAAGAAACAGCGACCGTCATTACCGTCGATCGACCCTGGCCAAAGCCTCTCCTTCCGCAGGGGCTTCTGGACACACCGCTCCCTCCCCACGCTACTGCTAAGGGCCCCTGCACCAAGGGGGAATCCAGTGCGCTTGAGGGACGGCTTGCTGCCTTCACGACAGGGCCTGGGGGCGGCCTAAGGCTATGCAGCACGCTTATGGGGAGGTGCCGGAGCTGGGGGCAGGCGCACGGGGCAAGGGGGGCCAGGGGAGGCTGAGCGGGACCTCCGGTGGGCCGGGGAGGCGGCCGTCATCTGCGCCCTGGGCACGGGGAAAAGGTCATCGTCCTCCTCCTTTCCCTCTTCCCTTCTGTCAGCTCCCGGGGAACTCACCGCTTCTCGGGAAGCGGCCGCACCCGCAAGCCCCCAGTAATCAACACGAAGCCAACCCCAAAAATACACCTCGCGTACCGTACGCGCCACGGCCGCCCGGCACCCGAGCGCCGGAAGACCGCGCCTCCCGCCATGCCCGGCGAACCACGTGACAGGGCCGGCAGCCACTGCGCCAGGAATACAGCTCCCGGCATGCTCTGCGGCACAACCCGGCCGCCCGGCAGCCGCAAGGACTACAGCTCCCGGCATGCTCTGCGGCACAACCCGGCCGCCCGGCGGCCGGTTTGATGCGGAGCCACCCAGCATCCCTGCGAGCACAGCTGCAGGCGCAACAGCAGTTACGCAGCCACAACTAGGCACTAAACAAAGGCTTTCCAACACTGGAGGTCTAGAACAGGTAGACATTAGCACAGAAGCACAAGGGGCTCCGTCACCCTGCACAAATCTCCCCGTGCCTACACACGCACACGTTCAGAAGTTAGTTATCAGAAAACGCCCGACTCAGCCATTTGCCACAGTCACGAGACTCACGACATGATAACACGACATGACACGCGAGGTGGGCTCAGAGTTTTAAGGCAAGAAATACCTCCCACGCCCCCCACCCGAGATCTTTCAGGGTCCACACCTGCCATCGCCCCGCACCAAACCTACCCGGCCAAAGGCTTTCAGGTGGCCCGAAACACTGTACACAGAAAATAACCAGGGACAGACCTGCATTGTTCGGAAGCGAACGATGCCCGACCGGGGCTCCTCTGCGGGGCACGGAGTCCCCCGGCCCCGCCCGGAGACACACACCCGCCCCCCGCTGCCCGAACTCACCCACCAGCGCTCTCCGGCCCCCGGACACGGCCGCGCTGCTCTCTCAGGCGGCTGCCGCAGGCGAGGCTCGGGCACCGCCAGGCCTCCAGGCGTCCCGAGGGGCTGCCGGCCACCGCAGGGGATGGCTGCCGGCGGCCGGACCGCCGCGGCGCTCCCCGCCCAGCTCCGAGCAGGCTCCGCCGGCCGCGGGCTTCCCACGCCGGGCCGCAGAGGGGCCCCGGCACCGCACAGGGACGCCTCGCGACCCGGCCGCCACACGCACCGGCCCTTCGGCCTCCACACGCACCGCTCCCGCCCCCGCTCCGACGCGCACGCGCCACCGGAAGCCCGAGCCCCGCGGGGCGGCCCTTAAAGGGCGGCCGGAAGGAACGGCCCCCACCGGCCCCGCCACCGCGCCCAGCCGGTGAGCGCCAGCGCCCCCTGCTGGCCGGGCCGCGCTCAGCTCGCGAGGGCGCCGAGGGCCGGGCGGGGCGGGACGCGCCGGCTCGGGGCCAGCGCCTTCTCGGAGCGAGCGGGAAACCCCTGCGGGCCCCGGTCACGGCCGGGCACAGCCGCGCGCCCTCCGAGAGCTGCTGAACGCGGCTGCCGCTCGTGACACATACCGAGCCGTCTGCGACGGGAGCGGGCAGAGGAGGAAGGGGCCGGCGGCCGCGGGGCCTGGCCCCAGGCGGGGGGGAGGGGCTGGGGCCCGGGGGGCCGCCCCCCTCCTCACAGTTCCCTCACAGTTCCCTCACAGTTCCCTCACAGTTCCCTCACAGTTCCCTCACAGTTCCCTCACAGTTCCCTCACAGTTCCCTCACAGTTCCCTCACAGTTCCCTCACAGTTCATCCCATGGACGGAACCGGGACCTACTGTGAGGCACTGGGAAAGAAGTGGGAGGAAGCCAGGACAGACCAATATAGCCCAGTATGGACTAGACCAATATAGCCCAGTATGGACTGGAGGGAACTGCGAGGGAACCGCGAGAGAACCCCACAGAACAAACCATGGGGCACGAGAAGGCAGAGAATTAAGAATTAGGGACAGGGAGCCAGAAAAAAAAAAGAAAAAAACCAAAGGGAGACAGAGAGCAAAAGGAATCGCAATGCGTACGGAGAGAAGAGAGAAACAATTCTAGCATAGGGTCACGGGGGAGCCAGGGACAGCAAGATGGAGAAAGGACAGAAGCTACAGGCTACAGGGCAGAGAGGGAAGAATTAATGAATAGACACAGAGAGATGGGCAGAAAGACATGGAGAAAGGCTAAAGATCACACGGCCTACAGGGAAGAGAGAAGAGAGGGAGGAATTTTAAAAACAGGGGCAAGAAGCCAGAGAGAGGGAGAGAGAAGCAACAATAAAATGGGGACAAGCCACAGGGCAGCGAGGAGGGAATCAATGAATAAGAACACGAGACCAAAGAGAACACAATGTAGAATGGAAAAAAGGAACAGCGGCCTACGGGGAAGGAGGAATTAAAGATCAGGGACTGGGAGGCAGACAGAGACACATGAAGAAACAAGTGGAAAAAAAAAAAAAAAAAAAAAACCAACAGCAATGGGCTACAAAGACAGAGAGGGAGGAAATGAGGAAATAAAACATCGCAGCAAGGAGCTGGACAGAGAGAGATGAGGACAAACAAATAGCACGGGTCCACGTGACAGAGAACGTGGAATTAGAACACAGAGAGAGGGAGCCGGACAGAGAGAGAGGCCGAGAGAAACATCTAGACAGGCTACAGCGGGCAGAGGCAGGAATTAAAACCTAGGGACAGGGAGCTGGACAGAGAGAGATGGAGGTCACAGGGAACAGCGGTGGCTGCAGGAAGAACAGGAATTCATGAATAGGGAAAGGGAGCTGGACAGAGAAGAACTCAGAAAGGCAAGAACAGTAGCAGGGTACAGAGCAGAGAAGACGAATTAAAAAGCACGGGGGGAGCGTTGAGGCAGACAGAGAGAGATTAAGAAAAAAGTCACGGGCTACGTGGCAAAGCAGGAGGAATTCAGAAACGAGGATGGGAACCAAGGGAGAGTGTGCTGGTGAAGGATAACGGGCATTAAAAGTGAGGGACGGGGAGCTGGGAAAAGCGAGGCAGAGAAAAACAGAATCACAGAGAGAATCACACAAAGCCAAAAAAGAAGAAACTGAACAACAGGAACAGGTGTAACCAAAGCGATGAAATCAACCAACCAGAGACGGTGTTCCATTACGGGAACATGGAGCGTACCAATCAGCGCACCTGTCGATCTGCATTTTAGTCCCTAGGCGATCGTTAATGTCAGCAGAACAACAGACAACATGCTTCTGTCAGAAAAGGATGACAAAACGCGGTTTCGCTTAGCGGACTGAGAAAACTAGCCAAGACTGCCAAGAGTAAGAGCCGAGAAGCTAAAAGGTAATTCCGGCAGGGGGAGATCGCGACCACCGACTCACAGACCACCACCGACCCAAGTAACACCACCTACTCAGAAGAGAACAACGGAAGAGGACAACCGAGCCTGCGCAGTGATTGACATACGGAACGAGCAAGTTTGTACCCATCGCTAGACAAGACAATAATGACTATGTATGAGTATGTAAAATTTTCATCTACAAATTGTACAGGAAAGGTGCGTGAGGTACGCACGCCAGGAGGAGCGATCCCCCGTGCATCCGGCGCCGTGAATATAGAATGCCTGCTCTTTAATACTAAATTGGTGTTGAGGAGTCGTTTCCGATTTTAACGCGTTTTTCGGTAACAGTTTTGGCACCCCAGGTGGGAACCTGCTTTTGAATCTCGACGGATCCGTGGGATCGTGGGACCTGCAGCCGGCCCCGAGGAATTCTCCGGGAGAGCTTCCGATCCCCGGGCCAGAGAATTCTGAGCAAGATCCCCTGGATTGAGGTAAACAAGGCATTCTTTGAAGAAGAAACTTAGGTAGAATAATACGTGGGGTTAGTTTCCCACATAGGATAGGATAGCGGGTTTGAGTCCCACAGGCCTGCCCGTAAGGCGCGGCGAAAGCCACGCAGGGTCGGGGCCAAGAGGTGCCTCGGTTGGTAAGTCTCTGCTAGGCGAAAGCCTGTGGAGCGGGACCCGAGGGTAGGGGAGTCTTCAACAGGGGGTTGAAGTCTCCAGGGATATCTAGCAGGGGGCTACAGATCCCAGTGGCAGATTTCCAGTGAGACCTCTAACGGGGGTTGGAGTCCCTCTGACTAGTATTTGTGATAGTGCACTATCACAACTACTAGTCGACTGGGAGACGGGAGCATTACTGAGTAGGAAACCTATCCCACAGAGAACACCTTTGCGATGTATTTTGAAGCACTGGAAAGACGTCGGGGGCGGTGACCCACTAACTCGGAAACCATTAATTGAATATTGCAATCATTGGTGGCCAACGTATCAATTGGAAGGTGGGCACAAATGGCCAGAACACGAGACATTGCAATATCGTACCATCTTGCAATTAATGATGTTTTGTAAAAAGGGAAGGCAAATGGGAAGAAGTGGCATATGTTGATTTGTTCTTTACACCGTGGAATCATCCCGAGCAGCAGAAACAGCGTGAGGTATGTCCACAAGATTCTACGGCAATGTTTCTGAAAAGAGGAAAACGTGGTGAGAACTTGAAAGAGTGTTGCTCTACTTGTGATACTGGATACTTCGCTTGATGAAACTGACAAGAAAATAGTATGGAATACAGCCAGAAGGCAGGTGCAGGGAGCACATGCTAACAGGAATTTACAGAGAACAATGAATAAGAATTTTCCATCTACAAATCCCGAGTGGGACCCTAATCAGCCAGGACCCAGGGGAATGTTGACTAGATGTCAGAGAGAGATTTTATTTGGAGTAAGACAAGCAATGCCAAAAGCAATAAATTGGTCAAAATTTATGAAGTGAGACAAGAATTAAGTGAGTCCCCTTCAGCCTTTATGGAAAGACTGAAGGTGACCACCAGAAAATATACTCATTTGAACCCAGAAAAACCAGAAAAAGCAATTCAGCTGGTCTCTATATTCATAAGACAATCAGCCCCAGATGGGGGCGGGGGGAGAGAAAGCAACCTTCAGAAACTAGAACAACCTGAATCCAGAGATCTGGGTTAAATGCTTGAAGTAGCTTGGCATGAAGGAGACCAGGGGAATCAACCCTAGCTGAACACCTGGTTACACTGAAGCTACGGAATGAAGAAATAGAATTTTTGGTAGATACGGGAGCCACTTATTTGGTATTGAATACACGTGAAGAGAAATTTGATCATAAATCAGTAGATGTTGCTAGCGCAACAGGGCAAAGAAAAATTAGCCCCTCTCAGAGCCATTAAAGTTTAAATTGGAGAAGCAATGGGCAACTCACCAGTTTCTGCATATGCCTGAATGTCCACTGCCTCTGTTATGACGAGATCTATTAGGTCAATTAGATGCTCAAGTAACTTTTAAAGATGGAGAGATTAAATCACTAATACCAGAATCAAAAGCCACAGAGGCGAGAGCGTTTATGTTACAGGATTCCTCCAGGGAGGAACGGGTTCCCGAGGAAGTGGAAAACGTAGTAATTCCTTTGGTTTGAGCGAGCGGAGCTCCGGAGCGATCTAAGTGGGCAGAGCCGGTAAAAGTAACCTTAAAGCTTGGAGCCAAGCCCGTAAGACAAAAACAATACGCTATTAAGCGAGAGGCTCGAAAAGGATTACAGAAGTTAATTATAAAATTTTTCAGAATATGAGCTTTTAGTGGAATGTGAATCAGAATATAGTACTCCTGTGTCGCCAGTAAAGAAATCTAGAGGCAAAGAGTATTAGCTAGTTCACGATTTAAGGGCTATAAATCAGGTGGTCCAAGATATACATCCGGTAGTAGCTAATCCATACACTTTACTGACCTCTTTTAAAGGAGGAGCATAAATGGTTTACTGTACTAGATTTGAAGGACGCCTTCTTTTGCATACCTCCAGGCATAAAAAGTCAAAGCCTATTTGCTTTGGAATGGGAAAGCCCCACCACAGAATGAAAGACACAGCTACCATGGACCGTACTTCCACAAGGATTTAAAAATAGTCCTACGATACTTGAGACTCAGCTGGCAAAAAAAAATTAGAGATATAGAAAAAACAGAACCCAGGGAGAGGCATCTTGTTACAGAATGCGGATGACATTCTGATAGCGGCACAAAGTAAAGAAAAATGTTTTGAAATTTTTAAATTTTCTGGGCCAAGGAAGATGCGGAGTTTCCAGAAACAAAACCCAAATAGGAAAAGAAGCAGCCATTTATTTAGGATTTGAAATATCTCAAAGACAAAGACAATTAGAAAGTGAAAAGAAAGAAACTATTTGTCAAATTCCCGAACCTAGCAGCCCGAAGGAACTGAGAGCTTTTCTGAAAACAATGAAATAGCATCAGCTCTGGATTCTGAACTATAGACTGTATGTAAAACCATTATTTGAGGCATTGAAAGACTCAAAAGGATAAATATTTAACCTGGACGCCCGGATGCCAAACGGCATTCAAAGAACTGAAAAGAGCCTCGATGATGGCCCCTGCATTAGGCCTACCTGATTTCGCTAAACCTTTTGAGTTGTTTGTCCACGAAAGACAACATTTAGCCCTTGGAGTGCTGACACAGCGACTGGGAACCTGGAAGAGACCTGTGGGCTACTTCTCCAAACAACCTGACCACGCGAGTAAAAGATGGCCTAGGTGTTTACGGGCAGTAGCAACAACAGCGCTGCCGATCCGGGAAGCCCCAAAGTTAACAATGGGACAGAAGATGACAGTATATGTCCCGCACATAGCGGTGACTGTTTTAGAACAAAAGGGGGGTCGTTGGCTATCCCTTAGCAGAATGTTGAAATATCAAGTTGTTCTGTTAGAACAAGACGATGTGGAATCGAAGACTACTGCTATACTGAATCCTGCTATGTTTTTAACAACAGAAAACCTTACGGACAATTTAGAACACGATCGCTTGCTAACTATTGAACAAGTCTATTCCAGCAGACCAGACCTGAGACACAAACCTCTGGGAAAATCCTGATCTGGAGTTGTTTACAGATGGAAGAAGCTCTGGGCGAGAAGAGAAGCGAATGGCCGGATATGCTGTCGTTATCGCCGCCGAGGGAACGGAGTCAGGGGTGCTGCCTGCAAACACCTCAGCACAGAAAGCAGTATTGGTAGCATTGAAGCGAGCTCTGCGAATGGCAGAAGGACAAAGGATAAATATCTAGACTGATTCCAAACGTGCATTTGGTGTGATCCACGACCATGGAGCTATTGGGAAGGAGAAAGGACTGCCATCAGCCCAAGAATCATCAATACAGCATAAAGAAGAAATTCTCCAACTTCCGGAAGACGTGCAGAAACCAAAAGAAGTGGCGGTAAAGCGTTGCAAAGCTCATCAATTTGGCCAGACGGCTGTAAACATAAGCAAACGACTGACCGATAAAGCTGCAAAGAGGACTGCAGAGCAAGGTATCCTTGCACTAGTACCAGTAAAACAGATCAGAATTCCAAAGTTGAAACCGAGATATAATAAATTGGATGAGCAATTAGCAGAACAATTGGAAGCATCACAAAACACAGAGAGATGGTAGGTAACACCAGAAAAACAAGTAATAACAACAACCACCCCACAAGTTATGACAGAACTTGCAAAAGAAAACCATGAGCAAACACATTAGGCTGTAGGCGCTACGGTTTTGAGTTTAAAAACATCTGTAGCGTGTGTAGGCACGACAAGAATAGTTAAACCCATAGTAGCTAAGTGTCCAATCTGTCCTAGAAATAATCCCCTGAACCAAAGGAAACAACCTTTAGGAGTAACAAAACAAAAAATTCTCCCGGAAATTATTAGCAAATTAAGTTCTCTGAGTTACCCAGACAAAATAGATAGAGCAGTATTTGTCAGTGCTGATTGACAAATTTTCTAGATGGCCAGAAGCTTTCTCGTGCTGCACCGACAAAGCTAGAGTAGTAGTTAAGACGTTGCTGAAGGAAATAATACCAAGATTTAGAGTGCCAACGGGAACGTCCTCTGATAGAGCACCACATTTTTTTGCAGAGGTACTTCAACAAATTAATAAAATTTTGGGTAGAAAATGGGACCTGCATACACCCTGGAGACCACAATCAAGTGAAAAATTTCAGAACATGAAGCAAACACTAAACTGACATAGTGGAATATTATTGATCTAGGATGGAAGTATTGAGAAAATTATTATTTCAGAACTTCCAAACAGGGGAAATGTAACCAAAGTGATGAAATCAACCAGAGACGGTGTTCCATTACGGGAACATGGAGCGTACCAATCAGCGCACCTGTCGATCTGCATTTTAGTGCCTAGGCGATCGTTAATGTCAGCAGAACAACAGACAACGTGCTTCTGTCAGAAAAGGATGACAAAACGCGGTTTCGCTTAGCGGACTGAGAAAACTAGCCAAGACTGCCAAGATTAAGAGCCAAGAAGGTAAAAGGTAATTCCGGCAGGGGGAGATCGCGACCACCGACTCACAGACCACCACCGACCCAAGTAACAGAAGAGAACAACGGAAGAGGACAACCGAGCCTGCGCAGCGATTTACATACGGAACGAGCAAGTTTGTACCAATCAGCAGACAGGACAATAATGAATATGTATGAATACGTAAAACATTGATCTACAAATTGTACGGGAAAGGTGCGTGAGGTACGCACGCCAGGAGGAGCGATCCCCCGTGCATCCGGCGCCGCGAATAAAGAATGCCTGCTCTTTAATACTAAATTGGTGTTGAGGAGTCGTTTCCGATTTTAACGCGTTTTTCGGTAACACAGGGAGTCAGATCAAGAGAGCCAGAGAACAACAAAACACCGACAGGCTACAGGACAGAGCAGGAGGAATAAAAAAAAAAAAAAAAAAACGGAGCCAGAGCCAGGCAGAGAGAGGCGGAGAAAGAAAAAGGAGCCACAGGCTACAGGACAGAGAGAGGGAGGACTGAAAAGACGGGGAGGCAGGGAGACACTCAGAGCGAGATGGAGAAAGAAGGTGCGGGGGGGGGGCGCAAAAAAAAAAGTAAATTTTGCAGCAGGTAAGGAAAGAGAGGGGGCCGGGGGAGAGACAGGGAGGGCCCAGGACGCACAAGAGAGGCAACGGGGCCCCAGTGGCCCAGGACTCACCGCGACTCTCGCTCTCAGCGCTGCTGGCACAATTTAGCCGTTCAGATGCTTCTTTCCCCTCCTCTCCTCCCTGCCTCTTCTGCAGCTCCAGACTCTAGGCCGTCCTCCACCTGAAGAGAATACGTGGGTGTCTTACAGCTCTTACCAGATGAGGCTTCCTAGGCACGTAGCCTAGCTCGCCCGTGCTGGAGCTGGGGGCAGGCGCACGGGGCAAGGGGGGCCAGGGGAGGCTGAGGGGGAGCTCTGGTGAGCTGGGGAGTCGGCCATCTTCTGCACCCAGAAGCTGCAGGGGGAAAAGGTCATCATCCTCCTCCTCCTTTCCCTCTTCCCTTCTATCAGCTCCCGGGTAACTCCTAGGGCTGCCCTCACCCGCTCGCCTTTAGCATACCAGAAGCCTGCCTCGGCGGGTCGTTTGAAGCTTCCCATCCCACCAGCCCCAGTAGTACAGGCACACAAGGAGATACCCCTGCACCCACCAAAGGGGCTCGCTCACCTCGCCGGCAGCCCTAGGCCTCACCCGACACAGGGAATCGTGTCCGACACACCACCACGCTGCAGCAAGAGCAGAGGAGGCCTTTCCTTACCAGGAAGCAGCAACGAGCACGGCGGCATCACCTCGCAGGCACTGCAGCATCGCAGGGCTGTTACCTGCGGAGAGAGCAATGGGGATCACAGGGACGCCACCGCGCGTGCACGGCTCCCGGGCTCAGTACCCAATTCTGGTCGCTGGGCAGCAGCATTATCTGAATTACTCTTCTCGATTAATACCATCCAGAAACCGTAACTTGGCTGCATCCACAGAGCTTCTATTCCTCTGCACCTTTCCCCCTCGCAGCCCCAGCAGCGCCATTCATTGCCTCTGCACCAAACAGCAAAGTGTCTCGAGGGAGGAGAAGCAGCACAGCAAACCTGGGGAACAAGGTTGGGTTCCCACCCCCGCAGAATAAGCCCCAGGAACTGCTTGTAGGCATGTGGCATCAGGGTTGTGATCGGGTTTTGGTTTGGTTTTCTTTTTTTTTCCCCCGCCTTCTTTACATAATGTAATAATTGGGGTTGCTTTTCCAAACTACTGAGTTCTGTGGGGATTTTTTGTGCTTTTGCCCTACAAAAAATGGTCATTTTCACTTTCGGTTTTGTGCATGAGAATGGTTGGTGGGTGCTTTTAGGTTGTTGTTCCTTCCCCCCACCCCCTTTTTTTTTTCCTTTCCAGCCGCACAAATCCAGCTGGAGTTGGCTTTCCCAGAAGCCCCAAGTTGTTTTCTTTCCACCAGAATTCTTCCTGTATTTTCACCCCTCATTGCAGGCCCAGAGTCAAGGGGTTTGAGGTATTTTTGTGCCCAGGCAGCAGCTCCCAGGCTGCATAAGCAGCCCCACAGGGGGAAGTCCCCGTTTGAGGGAATCGGCCCCAAATTGGGATGGGAAAGTGAAGAGAAGGAGAAAAAACCCTGAATAACCTGAAAAAGAACACCTACTCCAGCCCACCAAGCACCGGTCACCTTGCCTGACTCACCTCCAGGGCCCACATCACGCTCGGCTCATCGCTTAGCACCCTCAGATCACAAAAAAAAAAAAAAAAAGAGTAAAACCCATAATGGAGCCCTATAGCCATCAGTCACATCTTCCCTCCAGTACTACACACAGACTCACCTTCTTACAGCGCTCCCCTGGGCTCTCCTCCGTTGCCCTGCACGACTCATCCATCTGCACCTGGAAAAACAGTGTTACTGAACAAGTCACCTGGAGGCACAGCAACAGCTTAACCATTCCACAGCTCCTGCGCCCACGTAGGAATACCATCTAGAGCCCAACTACAGCCTGCCGTTAAAGGAAATGCATTAAATCAAACGTTAAGCCCTCGCACATACAAGCCGGAACAGCAAAAACACGGCACGCTCGCGCACCCAGGGCGCAGCCCGACGGAGGTCCACGCGCACCTCGCCGGTTTGATGCGGAGCCACCCAGCATCCCTGCGAGCACAGCTGCAGGCGCAACAGCAGTTTCACCTACACCCATCTCGGCACGCAGCGCTTCTGAAGCTTTAAGCTGAAAGCCCTACCTTGACGCTTGGCCACACTAGAAGCGAGCCGTAGCTAGGACTCCACAGAAACACAGCAACACAAATTGCACACCCACAGCGGCGACAGCCTTGCAACTACTTAGACCAGGAACAACAGAGGAAAGTAAAACGGCTTCATCACCCGCACAGGAAAAGCGGCAGACGGAGGCAAAGGGTCAGCATTCATAGCCCTTACAGAACACAGGCGTTCTCTCTCCTTCCATTCCTAAACCCATCCCTTAGGTCTAAATATCGCAGCCCTGCTGTGGCAATAGCGAGAGCGGGGAACGAGAGCCCTGCCGCCGGCCGTTTGTGCGGCAGGACACAAAAACAGAGGGACATGTTTTGCCACACACAACCCTGAATCTCCTGAAAAGTTATGTTTACCAAAAATAGGCATTTGGAACATATTGCCAAAAACAAAACATTCGGCAATAAAACTTTTATGTGTTTGACACCCGCACATTTTTTGGGAACTTGCTATTTGCTTCCTGGTTTTGCTGGTCTTCCCTCAGAAGTTCTACCTGCAGCCAAGTTATTCCCACCCGCCCGACCGGTTCAAGCATTCACCTTCCTGGTATTACCAGCACATTGAGACACAGGCGAGGAACTTAACTGCTCTTCTAAAACTATCCAAATGACAATTACAGCCCTGAAAGAGGAGTGGAAGAGAAGAACAGGAGAGATCAGGCAGCAAAAATGCTCTGCAGGCTGCTGCCAGCCAACACTGCACTCTTTTGTTAAAGCCACCCCGCCCCCCCAAATGCAAACAAAAAAACCCCCCATGACTTCATGAAGTGCGTGGGTTTTTTTTCTTTTCAGTAGTCCTTTTGGAGCTCATCCCTGTCTCAGCATCTTGTCTTGTCAGAGCATGAAGTGCAGATGATCTGTATCCCGATGACATTTGCATGGGATGAATACATTTTCAGAAATAGACCCGATCCGTGAGACTCCTGTCACCTTTGTGGTTTTAATAATCGTAACTCAATTTTATCGACTGACACACTTGTGAGAAAACTAATTAACTTGAAACGTAGCCTCTCCTCGGGGAAAAAATGTGTTAGACACCAAATGAAACCGATTCAGAGCTCCAAACCACGATGGAGCCGATAGAGCTGTTGTGACTTAGTTTGTATGTTTAATTAATTGGTTAATAACTCTTCTAAGCAGCGCAGAATGAAGAGCTGGACCCAAAGAGGGTGCGCTGCGCTGGATCCAAAAAGCACCCTTCCTCCAGAGACCCGCCTCAGGTGGCGAGTTCGCTCTGGTGCATGCCGGCCTCCCGAACTTCGGGGTCCGATGTGACCGGACCCCCACCTCCGGGGAGGGTCCTCGTACCCTGCCCAACCCTTGCTTTCCCCTGCAGCCCCCGATGCCCCCACGCCACCCCCACAAGCAGCCAAACCGGCTTCTGCTTTTGGCCCCCAAACCAGCTCACTTTGGGACCGGTTCTGAGCCAAAAAGCCCAGCTGCTGAGCCTGTTCTCAAGTCCCAAAAGCGCAGCACTTGACCTCTGCTCCTCAGCCCAAAACCACACCACTTAGTCCCCTCGCTCAGGCCCTCAAAACGCACGACTCGATCTGTTTCAGGGCCCCGGCGTCAGCCACAGGAGCCTGCTCTCAAGGCCCAGGAACAGAAGAGCTGTGCTCTCCACGCTCAGGGACCAAACCAGCTGAACCTGGCTGCGTCCCGGCCCCCTCCGCAGTCCCCACGGGCAACGCTCAGGGCCGCGGAGAGCGCAGCCACCCCGCAGCCCTGCACCCCCACGGCCCACGCGGGCACTGTCGGGGAGGCCTTGGGAACTGAACTGCGCGGGCCCGGCCCCGCACCCCGGCGGGGCAGCCCAGCACCGGCCCGGCAGCGCTTTCTTCCTGCTCTCGCAGGCCTCGTTTCCCCGGCAGCGCCGGGCCCGCACCCCAACCCCACAGGGGGCCGGGCCCGGCCCGCCTCCAGCAAACCGCGGCGGCAGCAGCCGGGGTCCCTGCCTGCCTCGCGGGCAAGGGGGGACCCGCCCGGCACCGCAGGAGCCCCCGCCGGGGTCGCCGCCGCCGCCGCCCGACCCCGACGAGGAGCAGTCGAGAGCCGGGTGGGGCTGCCCCTACTCCCCGGGGACGGGCACGGGCTCGGCCCCAAAACCCAACCACCGACCCACGACAGCGCTCGGCCCGGGGCCGCTGCTGCCCGCACCCCGCCGCCCCCCCGGGGGCTCCGCGGACCGGGAGACCCCACAGCCCAAACCCGCCGACCCACAGCGCGCCCGGCCATGCGGCTCCTCACCTGCTCTGGCGCGGCTCCGGCTGCCCCACGGCCCGGCACGGAGCCGAACCCGGCCACCGGACCATCCGCCAACCCCCCCAACCCCCGGACGCTCCGGGACGGTTCTCGTCCCTTTTCGCTCTGACGCCTCGAGCCGAGCCGGCCCCGCTCCTCCGAGCTACCGGCGGTGCCCGCTCTGCTGCTCGGGGCCGGGCCCTGTTCTCGCCCGGACGCGAGAAGCCGCTCCGGGGTCTTCTCGGTGCGTCCAGCCCCGTGCCGTGCCGGAGCGGGGAGAGCCGGGTACGAGCGCGGAGCCCTGGGGCAGGGGTTGCCCCAGTGCCGCCGACGGTGTGTGGGGGGGTGTCGTCGTCCCCCGCCCTACGCGGGGGGCGCACACACGGTACACCCGCGGGCAGGGGCATCCCCGGGGAGCCGTGCGGCCGGGCTGCGCCGTAGGAGGGGAAGGTGATGTTGGTTTCCCATTTTCCCCGCAAACTGATCCTCCCCCCCGGCCCCCCTTTCCCGCGCGTTACAGCCCGCGAAAAAGCTTTTAACAACCCGATCGACAACACTCCCTTTATCCCTCTTCCAGCAGCAGCAGCAGCAGCGAGAGATTAAGGCAACTGCAGCAGAGGGGAGGAAGGCAAGGAGAGCCTTTTCAAGCAAGGGCAGGACAAAATGCACGGCGTGGACAGGCACAGGAGAGGCTGCATTATCTGGAAAGCACAACGCCTGCCCAAGGGCAGAAAATAAGGAACGAATTGTTTCCAAGGAGCTGCAGCAGACGAATCACCTTTTTCTTTATTGCACTCCTGCCCTTTGTTATCCAAAGCGATAGGCTTCACCACCGGGCAGAAAATAGCTGCCTAGATTTACACGGACAACCAGAAACAATCAAGCCACCCAGCAAGAAGTTCGCAGCAGAGGTATAACCCATCAGCAGCTAAAACATTTGTTACGCAGGCACAACTAGGCACTAAACAAAGGCTTTCCAACTCTGGAGGTCTAGAACAGGTAGACATTAGCACAGAAGCACAAGGGGCTCCGTCACACTGCACAAATCTCCCCGTGCCTACACACGCACACGTTCAGAAGTTAGTTATCAGAAAACGCCCGACTCAGCCATTTGCCACAGTCACGAGACTCACGAGGTGGGCTCAGAGTTTTAAGGCAAGAAATACCTCCCCCACCCCCCACCAGAGATCTTTCAGGCTCCAGACCTGCCATCTCCCCGCACCAAACGTAACCGGCCAAAGGGTTTCAGGTGACCCAAAACACAGTACACAAAAAATAACCGGGGAGAGCCCTACATTGTGGAAAAGCGAACGATGCCCGACCGGGGCTCCTCTGCGGGGCACGGCCCCCGCCCCGCCCCCGGCCCGACCCGCACGGAGATACCCCCCGGCCCGCGCCAGGCCTCACCTCACACGGAGACCCACCCGCTGCCCGAACTCACCCACCAGCGCTCTCCGGCCCCCGGACACGGCCGCGCTGCTCTCTCAGGCGGCTGCCGCAGGCGAGGCTCGGGCACCGCCAGGCCTCCAGGCGTCCCGAGGGGCTGCCGGCCACCGCAGGGGATGGCTGCCGGCGGCCGGACCGCCGCGGCGCTCCCCGCCCAGCTCCGAGCAGGCTCCGCCGGCCGCGGGCTTCCCACGCCGGGCCGCAGAGGGGCCCCGGCACCGCACAGGGACGCCTCGCGACCCGGCCGCCACACGCACCGGCCCTTCGGCCTCCACACGCACCGCTCCCGCCCCCGCTCCGACGCGCCGCGCACGCGCCACCGGAAGCCCGAGCCCCGCGGGGCGGCCCTTAAAGGGCGGCCGGAAGGAACGGCCCCCACCGGCCCCGCCCCCGCGCCGGACCGCCCCCGCGCCCAGCCGGTGAGCGCCAGCGCCCCCTGCTGGCCGGGCCGCGCTCAGCTCGCGAGGGCGCCGAGGGCCGGGCGGGGCGGGGCGGGACGCCCCGGCTCGGGGCCAGCGCCTTCTCGGGGCGAGCGGGAAACCCCTGCGGGCCCCGGTCACGGCCGGGCAGAGCCGCGCGCCCTCCGAGAGCTGCTGAACGGGGCTGCCGCTCGTGACACATACCGAGCCGTCTGCGACGGGAGCGGGCAGAGGAGGAAGGGGCCGGCGGCCGCGGGGCCTGGCCGCAGGCGGGGGGGAGGGGCTGGGGCCCGGGGGGCCGCCCCCCTACTCACAGTTCCCTCACAGTTCCCTCACAGTTCCCTCACAGTTCCTTCCCAGTACATAACAGTTACCTCCCAGTACATCCCAGTACATCCCAGTAGATCCTGGTACATCCCAAATCCCTGCCAGTTCCACCCGGTACAACCCAGTACAAGCCTGTACATCCTAGTTCCTCCACGGTACATCCCAGGGCATCCCCGCACATTGTAGTGCCTCCCAGTACATCCCAGGTCCCTCCCAGTACTGGGAGGGACCTGGGATGTACTGGGAGGGAACTGGGATGTACTGGGATGTAATGGGACGGAACTGGGATGTATTGGGAGGCACTGGGAAAGAAGTGGTAGCGAACCGGGAGGGAATTGGGATGTACGGGGATGAACTGGTAGGAAACTGGGATGTACTGGCATGGAACGGGGATGTATTGGGATGTACAGGAACGGAACTGGAATGTACTGCGATGTACTGGGATGTACTGGGAGCAAATTGGAATTTACTGGGATGTACTGGGAGGAAACTGGGATATACTGGGTGGAAACTGGAATATACTGGGAGGCACTGGGAGGGAAGTGGGTGTCAACTGGGACATTCCAGTTTCCTCCTAGTACATCCCAGTTCCCTACCAGTGCAGCCCAGTACATCCCATTTCCCTCCCAGTCCGTCCCAGTTCCCTCCCAGTCCGTCCCAGTTCCCTCCCAGTACATCCCAGTTCCCTCACAGTTCACACACAGTTCACTCCCAGTTCCATTCCAGTACATCCCAGTACATGCCAGTTGCCTCCCAGTTTCCTCTAAGTACATCCCAGTACTTCAAAGTTCCATCCCAGTACATCCCAGTTCCCTCCCACTCCGTCCCAGTACATCCCAGTTCCCTCCCAGTACATCCTACTACATACCAGTTCCCTCCCAGTTCACTCCCAGTACACAACAGTTACCTCCCAGTACGTCCCAGTTCCCTCTTAGTCCATTCCAGTTCCCTCCAGTATATCCCAGTACATCCCAGTTCCCTCCAGTACATCTCAGTTCCCTCACAGTTCACACACAGTTCACTCCCAGTTCCATTGCAGTACATCCCAGTACATGCCAGTTCCCTCCCAGTACATCCCAGTTCCCTCACAGTTCACACACAGTTCACTCCCAGTTCCATTCCAGTACATCCCAGTACATGCCAGTTCCCTCCCAGTTCCTGCTAAGTACACCCCAGTACTTCACAGTTCCCTCCCAGCACATCCCAGTACGTCCCAGTTCCCCTCAGTACATAACACTTCCCTACCAGTACATAACAGTACATCCCAGTGTCCTCACAGTACGCCCCAGTTCCCTCCCAGTACATCCCAGTTCCCTCCCAGTCCGTCCCAATCCCCTCCCAGTACATCCCAGTTCCCTCCCAGTATGTCCCAGTACATCCCAGTTCCCTCCCAGTAAATCCCAGTTCCCTCCCAGTTCCCTCCCACTACAACCCAGTTCCCTCCCAGTACATACCAGTTCCCTCCCAGTACATCCCAGTACATCCTGGTACATCCCAGTTCCCACCCAGTACATCCTACTACATACCAGTTCACTCCCAGTACATCCCAGTTCCCTCCCAGTACATCCCAGTTCCCTCCCTGTTCCTTCCCAGTACATAACAGTTACCTCCCAGTACATCCCAGTACATCCTAGTAGATCCTAGGACATTTCAAATCCCTGCCAGTTCCACCCGGTACAACCCAGTACAAGCCTGTACATCCTAGTTCCTCCACAGTACATCCCAGGGCATCCCCGCACATTGTAGTGCCTCCCAGTACATCCCAGTTCCCTCCCAGTACTGGGAGGGACCTGGGACGTACTGGGAGGGAACTGGGATGTACTGGGATGTAATGGGACGGAACTGGGATGTATTGGGAGGCACTGGGAAAGAAGTGGTAGTGAACCGGGAGGGAATTGGGATGTACGGGGATGAACTGGTAGGGAACTGGGATGTACTGGCATGGAACGGGGATGTATTGGGATGTACAGGAACGGAACTGGAATATACAGCGATGTATTGGCATGTACTGGCAGCGAGCTGGGATTTACTGGGATGTACTGGGAGGAAACTGGGACGTACTGGGAGGGAACTGGGATGTACTGGGATGTAATGGGACGGAACTGGGATGTATTGGGAGGTACTGGGTAAGAAGTGGTAGTGAACCGGGAGGGAATTGGGATGTACGGGGATGAACTGGTAGGAAACTGGGATGTACTGGCATGGAACGGGGATGTATTGGGATGTACAGGAACGGAACTGGAATGTACTGCGATGTATTGGGATATACTGGCAGCGAGCTGGGATTTACTGGGATGTACTGGGAGGAAACTGGGATATACTGGGAGGAAACTGGGATATACTGGGAGGCATTGGGAGGGAAATGGGTGTCAACTGGGACATTCCAGTTTCCTCCCAGTACATCCCAGTTCCCTACCAGTGCAGCCCAGTACATCCCAGTTCCCTCCCAGTCCGTCCCAATCCCCTCCCAGTACATCCCAGTTCCCTGCCAGTATGTCCCAGTACATCCAAGTTCCCTCCCAGTACATACCAGTTCCCTCCCAGTACATCCCAGTTCCCTCCCAGTTCCCTCCCACTACATCCCAGTACATCCCAGTTCCCTCCCAGTACATACCAGTTCCCTCCCAGTACATCCCAGTTCCTTCCCGGTACATCCCAGTTCCCACCCAGTACATCCTACTACATACCAGTTCCCTCCCAGTTCACTCCCAGTACATCCCAGTACTTCACAGTTCCCTCCCAGTACATCCCAGTACGTCCCAGTTCCCCTCAGTACATAACACTTCCCTCCCAGTACATACCAGTACATCCCAGTGTCCTCACAGTAAGTCCCAGTTCCCTCACAGTACATCCCAGTTCCCTCCCAGTACATCCCAGTTCCCTCCCTGTTCCTTCCCAGTACATAACAGTTACCTCCCAGTACATCCCAGTAGATCCTGGTACGTCCCAAATCCCTGCCAGTTCCACCCGGTACAACCCAGTACAAGCCTGTACATCCTAGTTCCTCCACAGTACATCCCAGGGCATCCCCGCACATTGTAGTGCCTCCCAGTACATCCCAGTTCCCTCCCAGTACTGGGAGGGACCTGGGATGTACTGGGAGGGACCTGGGATGTACTGGGAGGGAACTGGGATGTAATGGGATGGAACTGGGATGTAATGGGACGGAACTGGGAAAGAAGTGGTAGTGAACCGGGAGGGAATTGGGATGTACGGGGATGAACTGGTAGGGAACTGGGATGTACTGGCATGGAACGGGGATGTATTGGGATGTACAGGAACAGAACTGGAATGTACAGCGATGTATTGGCATGTAATGGCAGCGAGCTGGGATTTACTGGGATGTACTGGGAGGAAACTGGGACGTACTGGGAGGGAACTGGGATGTACTGGGATGTAATGGGACGGAACTGGGATGTATTGGGAGGCACTGGGAAAGAAGTGGTAGTGAACCGGGAGGGAATTGGGATGTACGGGGATGAACTGGTAGGAAACTGGGATGTACTGGCATGGAACGGGGATGTATTGGGATGTACAGGAAAGGAACTGGAATGTACTGCGATGTATTGGGATGTACTGGCAGCGAGCTGGGATTTACTGGGATGTACTGGGAGGAAACTGGGATATACTGGGAGGCACTGGGAGGGAAGTGGGTGTCAACTGGGACATTCCAGTTTCCTCCCAGTACATCCCAGTACTTCACAGTTCCATCCCAGTACATCCCAGTATGCACCAGTTCCCCTCAGTACATAACACTTCCCTCCCAGTACATACCAGTACATCCCAGTGTCCTCACAGTACGTCCCAGTTCCCTCCCAGTACATCCCAGTTCCCTACCAGTACGTCCCAGTTCCCTCCCAGTACATCCCAGTTCCCTCCCAGTAAATCCCAATTCCCAACACTTTCCACCCAGTACATCCCAGTTCCCTCCCAGTACATCCCAGTTCCCTCTAAGTACATCCCAGTACATCCCAGTTCCCTCCCAGTACATCCCAGTTCCCTCTAAGTACATCCCAGTACTTCACAGTTCCCTCCCAGTTCACTCTCAGTTCCCTCCCAGTACATCCCAGTTCCCTCTAAGTACATCCCAATACTTCATAGTTCCCTCCCGGCACGTCCCAGTACGTCCCAGTTCCCCTCAGTACATAACACTTCCCTCCCAGTACATACCAGTACATCCCAGTGTCCTCACAGTACATCCCAGTTCCCTCCCAGTACATCCCAGTTCCCTCCCAGTTCACTCCCAGTACACAACAGTTACCTCCCAGTACCCTCCCAGTACATCCCAGTAGATCCTGGTACATCCCAAATCCCTGCCAGTTCCACCCGGTACAACCCAGTACAAGCCTGTACATCCTAGTTCCTCCACAGTACATCCCAGGGCATCCCCGCACATTGTAGTGCCTCCCAGTACATCCCAGTTCCCTCCCAGTACTGGGAGGGACCTGGGACGTACTGGGAGGGAACTGGGACGTACTGGGAGGGAACTGGGATGTACTGGGATGTAATGGGACGGAACTGGGATGTATTGGGAGGCACTGGGAAAGAAGTGGTAGTGAACCGGGAGGGAATTGGGATGTACGGGGATGAACTGGTAGGAAACTGGGATGTACTGGCATGGAACGGGGATGTATTGGGATGTACAGGAACGGAACTGGAATGTACGGCGATGTATTGGGATGTACTGGGAGCGAACTGGGATTTACTGGGATGTACTGGGAGGAAACTGGGATATACTGGGAGGAAACTGGGATATACTGGGAGGCATTGGGAGGGAAGTGGGTGTCAACTGGGACATTCCAGTTTCCTCCCAGTACATCCCAGTTCCCTACCAGTGCAGCCCAGTACATCCCAGTTCCCTCCCAGTCCGTCCCAATCCCCTCCCAGTACATCCCAGTTCCCTCCCAGTACATCCCAGTTCCCTCCCACTACATCCCAGTACATCCCAGTTCCCTCCCAGTACATACCAGTTCCCTCCCAGTACATCCCAGTTCCCACCCAGTACATCCTACTACATACCAGTTCCCTCCCAGTTCACTCCCAGTACATCCCAGTACTTCACAGTTCCCTCCCAGTACATCCCAGTACATCCCAGTTCCCCTCAGTACATAACACTTCCCTCCCAGTACATACCAGTACATCCCAGTGTCCTCACAGTACGTCCCAGTTCCCTCCCAGTACATCCCAGTTCCCTACCAGTACATCCCAGTTCCCTCCCTGTTCCTTCCCAGTACATAACAGTTACCTCCCAGTACATCCCAGTAGATCCTGGTACATCCCAAATCCCTGCCAGTTCCACCCGGTACAACCCAGTACAAGCCTGTACATCCTAGTTCCTCCACAGTACATCCCAGGGCATCCCCGCACATTGTAGTGCCTCCCAGTACATCCCAGTTCCCTCCCAGTACTGGGAGGGAATTGGGATGTACTGGGAGGGACCTGGGATGTACTGGGAGGGAACTGGGATGTACTGGGATGTAATGGGATGGAACTGGGATGTACTGGGAGGCACTGGGAAAGAAGTGGTAGTGAACCGGGAGGGAATTGGGATGTACGGGGATGAACTGGTAGGGAACTGGGATGTACTGGCATGGAACGGGGATGTATTGGGATGTACAGGCACGGAACTGGAATGTACTGCGATGTACTGGGATGTACTGGGAGCAAACTGGGATTTACTGGGATGTACTGGGAGGAAACTGGGATATACTGGGAGGCACTGGGAGGGAAGTGGGTGTCAACTGGGACATTCCAGTTTCCTCCCAGTACATCCCAGTTCCCTACCAGTGCAGCCCAGTACATCCCAGATCCCTCCCAGTACATCCCAGATCCCTCTCAGTCTGTCCCAGTACATCCCAGTTCCCTCACAGTACATCCCAGTTCACACACAGTTCACACACAGTTCACTCCCAGTTCCATTCCAGTACAGCCCAGTACATGCCACTTTCCTCCAAGTAAATCCCAGTTCTCTCCCACTACATCCAAGTTCCCTCCCACTTCCCGATAAGTACATCCCAGTACTTCACAGTTCACTCCCAGTACATCCCAGTTCCCCCTCGGTACATAACAGTTCCCTCCCAGTACACCCCAGTACATCCCAGTTCCCTCCCAGTATGTCCCACTACATCCCAGTTCCCTCCCAGTCCATCCCAGTTCCCTCCCAGTACATCCCAATTCCCAACACTTTCCACCCAGTACATCCCAGTTCCCTCCCAGTACATCCCAGTTCCCTCTAAGTACATCCCAGTACATCCCAGTTCCCTCCCAGTACATCCCAGTTCCCTCTAAGTACATCCCAGTACTTCACAGTTCCCTCCCAGTTCACTCCCAGTTCCCTCCCAGTACATCCCAGTTCCCTCTAAGTACATCCCAATACTTCATAGTTCCCTCCCAGCACGTCCCAGTACGTCCCAGTTCCCCTCAGTACATAACACTTCCCTCCCAGTACATACCAGTACATCCCAGTGTCCTCACAGTACATCCCAGTTCCCTCCCAGTACATCCCAGTTCCCTCCCAGTACATCCCAGTACATAACAGTTACCTCCCAGTACATCCCAGTACATCCCAGTAGATCCTAGGACATTTCAAATCCCTGCCAGTTCCACCCGGTACAACCCAGTACAAGCCTGTACATCCTAGTTCCTCCACAGTACATCCCAGGGCATCCCCGCACATTGTAGTGCCTCCCAGTACATCCCAGTTCCCTCCCAGTACTGGGAGGGACCTGGGACGTACTGGGAGGGAATTGGGACGTACTGGGAGGGAACTGGGACGTATGGGAGGGAACTGGGATGTACTGGGATGTAATGGGATAGTACTGGGAAAGAAGTGGTAGTGAACCGGGAGGGAATTGGGATGTATGGGGATGAACTGGTAGGAAACTGGGATGTACTGGCATGGAACGGGGATGTATTGGGATGTACAGGAACAGAACTGGAATGTACAGCGATGTATTGGCATGTACTGGCAGCGAGCTGGGATTTACTGGGATGTACTGGGAGGAAACTGGGATATACTGGGAGGAAACTGGGATATACTGGGAGGCATTGGGAGGGAAGTGGGTGTCAACTGGGACATTCCAGTTTCCTCCCAGTACATCCCAGTTCCCTACCAGTGCATCCCAGTCCGTCCCAGTTCCCTCCCAGTCCGTCCCAGTACATCCCAGTTCCCTCCCAGTACATCCTACTACATACCAGTTCCCTCCCAGTTCACTCCCAGTACACAACAGTTACCTCCCAGTACGTCCCAGTTCCCTCCCAGTACGTCCCAGTACATCCCAGTTCCGTCCCAGTTCCCTACCAGTGCGTCCTAGTTCCCTCCCAGTACGTCCCAGTTCCCTCTTAGTCCATTCCAGTTCCCTCCAGTATATTCCAGTACATCCCAGTTCCCTCCAGTACATCTCAGTTCCCTCACAGTTCACACACAGTTCACTCCCAGTTCCATTCCAGTACATCCCAGTACATGCCAGTTCCCTCCCAGTACATCCCAGTTCCCTCACAGTTCACACACAGTTCACTCCCAGTTCCATTCCAGTACATGCCAGTTCCCTCCCAGTACATCACACTACATCCCAGTTCCCTCCCAGTTCCTGCTAAGTACACCCCAGTACTTCACAGTTCCCTCCCAGCACATCCCAGTACGTCCCAGTTCCCCTCAGTACATAACACTTCCCTCCCAGTACATACCAGTACATCCCAGTGTCCTCACAGTACGTCCCAGTTCCCTCCCAGTCCGTTCCAATCCCCTCCCAGTACATCCCAGTTCCCTCCCAGTATGTCCCAGTACATCCCAGTTCCCTCCCAGTAAATCCCAGTTACCTCCCAGTAAATCCCAGTTCCCTCCCACTACATCCCAGTTCCCTCCCAGTACATACCAGTTCCCTCCCAGTACATCCCAGTACATCCTGGTACATCCCAGTTCCCTCCCAGTATGTCCCACTACATCCCAGTTCCCTCCCAGTACATCCCAGTTCCATCCCAGTACATCCCAGTTCCCTCCCAGTTCCTTCCCAGTACATAACAGTTACCTCCCAGTACATCCCAGTACATCCCAGTACATCCTGGTACATCCCAAATCCCTGCCAGTTCCACCCGGTACAACCCAGTACAAGCCTGTACATCCTAGTTCCTCCACGGTACATCCCAGGGCATCCCCGCACATTGTAGTGCCTCCCAGTACATCCCAGCTCCCTCCCAGTACTGGGAGGGACCTGGGATGTACTGGGAGGGAACTGGGATGTACTGGGATGTAATGGGACGGAACTGGGATGTATTGGGAGGCACTGGGAAAGAAGTGGTAGCGAACCGGGAGGGAATTGGGATGTACGGGGATGAACTGGTAGGAAACTGGGATGTACTGGCATGGAACTGGGATGTATTGGGATGTACAGGAACGGAACTGGAATGTACTGGGATGTACTGGGAGCGAACTGGGATTTACTGGGATGTACTGGGAGGAAACTGGGATATACTGGGAGGAAACTGGGAGGGAAGTGGGTGTCAACTGGACATTCCAGTTTCCTCCCAGTACATCCCAGTTCCCTACCAGTGCATCCCAGTCCGTCCCAGTTCCCTCCCAGTCCGTCCCAGTTCCCTCCCAGTCCGTCTCAGTATATCCCAGTTCCCTCCCAGTACATCCTACTACATACCAGTGTACTGGGAGTGAACTGGCAGGGAACAACAGTTACCTCCCAGTACGTCCCAGTTCCCTCCCAGTACGTCCCAGTATATCCCAGTTCCGTCCCAGTTCCCTACCAGTGCGTCCTAGTTCCCTCCCAGTACGTCCCAGTTCCCTCTTAGTCCATTCCAGTTCCCTCCAGTATATCCCACTACATCCCAGTTCCCTCCAGTACATCTCAGTTCTCTCCCATTTCCCTCCCAGTACATCCCAGTTCCCTAACAGTTCACACACAGTTCACTCCCAGTTCACACACAGTTCACTCCCAGTTCCATTCCAGTACATCCCAGAACATGCCAGTTCCCTCCCAGTACATCACACTACATCCCAGTTCCCTCCCAGTTCCTGCTAAGTACATCCCAGGACTTCACAGTTCCCTCCCAGTACACCCCAGTACGTCCCAGTTCCCCTCAGTACATAACACTTCCCTCCCAGTACATACCAGTACATCCCAGTGTCGTCACAGTACGTCCCAGTTCCCTCCCAGTACATAACAGTTCCCTCCCAGTCCGTCCCAATCCCCTCCCAGTACGTCCCAGTTCCCTGCCAGTATGTCCCAGTACATCCCAGTTCCCTCCCAGTAAATCCCAGTTCCCTCCCAGTAAATCCCAGTTCCCTCCCAGTTCCCTCCCACTACATCCCAGTTCTCTCCCAGTACTTACCAGTTCCCTCCCAGTACATCCCAGTTCCATCCCAGTACATCCCAGTTCCCACCCAGTACATCCTACTACATACCAGTTCCCTCCCAGTTCACTCCCAGTACATCCCAGTACTTCACAGTTCCCTCCCAGTACATCCCCGAACTTCACAGTTCCCCTCAGTACATAACACTTCCCTCCCAGTACATAACAGTACATCCTAGTGTCCTCACAGTACGTCCCAGTTCCCTCCCAGTACATCCCAGTTCCCTACCAGTACATCCCAGTTCCCTACCAGTTCCTTCCCAGTACATAACAGTTACCTCCCAGTACATCCCAGTACATCCCAGTAGATCCTGGTACATCCCAAATCCCTGCCAGTTCCACCCGGTACAACCCAGTACAAGCCTGTACATCCTAGTTCCTCCACAGTACATCCCAGGGCATCCCCGCACATTGTAGTGCCTCCCAGTACATCCCAGGTCCCTCCCAGTACTGGGAGGGAACTGGGATGTACTGGGAGGGAACTGGGACGTACTGGGAGGGAACTGGGACGTACTGGGAGGGAACTGGGATGTACTGGGATGTAATGGGACGGAACTGGGATGTATTGGGAGGCACTGGGAAAGAAGTGGTAGTGAACCGGGAGGGAATTGGGATGTACGGGGATGAACTGGCAGGAAACTGGGATGTACTGGAATGGAAGGGGGATGTATTGGGATGTACAGGAACGGAACTGGAATGTACGGCGATGTATAGGGATGTACTGGGAGCGAACTGGGATTTACTGGGATGTACTGGGAGGAAACTGGGATATACTGGGAGGAAACTGGGATATACTGGGAGGAAACTGGGAGGGAAGTGGGTGTCAACTGGGACATTCCAGTTTCCTCCCAGTACATCCCAGTTCCCTACCAGTGCAGCCCAGTACATCCCAGATCCCTCCCAGTCCCTCCCAGTACATCCCAGTACATCCCAGTTCCCTCACAGTACATCCCAGTTCCCTCCCAGTTCACACACAGTTCACTCCCAGTTCCATTCCAGTACATCCCATTACATGCCAGTTGCCTCCCAGTTTCCTCTAAGTACATCCCAGTACTTTAAAGTTCCCTCCCAGTACATCCCAGTTCCCTCACAGTACATCCCAGTACTTCACAGTTCACTCCCACTACATCCCAGTACGTCCCAGTTCCCCCTTGGTACATAACACTTCCCTCCCAATACATCCAAGTTCCCTCCCAGTACATCCCAATCCCCTCCCAGTACATCCCAGTTCCCTGCCAGTATGTCCCAGTACATCCCAGTTCCCTCCCAGTACATCCCAGTTCCCTCCCAGTTCCCTCCCACTACATCCCAGTTCCCTCCCAGTATATCCCAGTACATCCTGGTACATCCCAGTTCCCACCCAGTACATCCTACTACATACCAGTTCCCTCCCAGTTCACTCCCAGTACATCCCCGAACTTCACAGTTCCATCCCAGTACATCCCAGTACGCACCAGTTCCCCTCAGTACATAACACTTCCCTCCCAGTACATAACAGTACATCCCAGTGTCCTCACAGTACGTCCCAGTTCCCTCCCAGTACATCCCAGTTCCCTACCAGTACGTCCCAGTTCCCTCCCAGTTCACTCCCAGTACATAACAGTTACCTCCCAGTACATCCCAGTACATCCTGGTACATCCCAAATCCCTGCCAGTTCCACCCGGTACAACCCAGTACAAGCCTGTACATCCTAGTTCCTCCACGGTACATCCCAGGGCATCCCCGCACATCGTAGTGCCTCCCAGTACATCCCAGGTCCCTCCCAGTTCACTCCCAGTACATAACAGTTACCTCCCAGTACATCCCAGTACATCCCAGTAGATCCTGGTACATCCCGGTACATCCCAAATCCATGCCAGTTCCACCCGGTACAACCCAGTACAAGCCTGTACATCCTAGTTCCTCCACAGTACATCCCAGGGCATCCCCGCACATTGTAGTGCCTCCCAGTACATCCCAGTTCCCTCCCAGTACTGGGAGGGACCTGGGATGTACAGGAACGGAACTGGGATGTACTGGGAGGGAACTGGGATGTACTGGGATGTAATGGGACGGAACTGGGATGTATTGGGAGGCACTGGGAAAGAAGTGGTAGTGAACCGGGAGGGAATTGGGATGTACGGGGATGAACTGGTAGGAAACTGGGATGTACTGGCATGGAACGGGGATGTATTGGGATGTACAGGAACAGAACTGGAATGTACAGCGATGTATTGGCATGTACTGGCAGCGAGCTGGGATTTACTGGGATGTACTGGGAGGAAACTGGGATATACTGGGAGGAAACTGGGATATACTGGGAGGCATTGGGAGGGAAGTGGGTGTCAACTGGGACATTCCAGTTTCCTCCCAGTACATCCCAGTTCCCTACCAGTGCAGCCCAGTACATCCCAGTTCCCTCCCAGTCCGTCCCAATCCCCTCCCAGTACATCCCAGTTCTCTGCCAGTATGTCCCAGTACATCCCAGTTCCCTCCCAGTTCACTCCCAGTACATCCCAGTACTTCACAGTTCCCTCCCAGTACATCCCAGTACGTCCCAGTTCCCCTCAGTACATAACACTTCCCTCCCAGTACATACCAGTACATCCCAGTGTCCTCACAGTAAGTCCCAGTTCCCTCCCAGTACATCCCAGTTCCCTACCAGTACATCCCAGTTACCTCCCTGTTCCTTCCCAGTACATAACAGTTACCTCCCAGTACATCCCAGTAGATCCTGGTACATCCCAAATCCCTGCCAGTTCCACCCGGTACAACCCAGTACAAGCCTGTACATCCTAGTTCCTCCACAGTACATCCCAGGGCATCCCCGCACATTGTAGTGCCTCCCAGTACATCCCAGTTCCCTCCCAGTACTGGGAGGGACCTGGGATGTACTGGGAGGGAACTGGGATGTACTGGGATGTAATGGGACGGAACTGGGATGTAATGGGACGGAACTGGGAAAGAAGTGGTAGTGAACCGGGAGGGAACTGGAATGTAGGGGAAGAACTGGTTGGGAACTGGGATGTACTGGCATGGAACGGGGATGTATTGGGATGTACAGGAACGGAACTGGAATGTACTGCGATGTACTGGGATGTACTGGCAGCGAGCTGGGATTTACTGGGATGTACTGGGAGGAAACTGGGATATACTGGGAGGCACTGGGAGGGAAGTGGGTGTCAACTGGGACATTCCAGTTTCCTCCCAGTACATCCCAGTTCCCTACCAGTGCATCCCAGTACATCCCAGATCCCTCCCAGTACATCCCAGTTCCCTCCCAGTCCGTCCCAGTACATCCCAGTACATCCCAGTTCCCTCACAGTACATCCCAGTTCCCTCACAGTTCACACACAGTTCACTCCCAGTTCCATTCCAGTACATCCCAGTACATGCCACTTTCCTCCAAGTAATTCCCAGTTCCCTCCCACTACATCCAAGTTCCCTCCCACTTCCCTCTAAGTACATCCCAGTACTTCACAGTTCACTCCCAGTACATCCCAGTTCCCCCTCGGTACATAACAGTTCCCTCCCAGTACACCCCAGTACATCCCAGTTCCCTCCCAGTATGTCCCACTACATCCCAGTTCCCTCCCAGTCCATCCCAGTTCCCTCCCAGTACATCCCAATTCCCAACACTTTCCACCCAGTACATCCCAGTTCCCTCCCAGTACATCCCAGTTCCCTCTAAGTACATCCCAATACTTCATAGTTCCCTCCCAGCACGTCCCAGTACGTCCCAGTTCCCCTCAGTACATAACACTTCCCTCCCAGTACATAACAGTACATCCCAGTGTCCTCACAGTACATCCCAGTTCCCTCCCAGTACATCCCAGTTCTCTCCCAGTTCACTCCCAGTACACAACAGTTACCTCCCAGTACATCCCAGTACATCCCAGTAGATCCTGGTACATCCCAAATCCCTGCCAGTTTCACCCGGTACAACCCAGTACAAGCCTGTACATCCTAGTTCCTCCACAGTACATCCCAGGGCATCCCCGCACATTGTAGTGCCTCCCAGTACATCCCAGTTCCCTCCCAGTACTGGGAGGGACCTGGGATGTACTGGGAGGGAACTGGGACGTACTGGGAGGGAACTGGGATGTACTGGGATGTAATGGGACGGAACTGGGATGTATTGGGAGGCACTGGGAAAGAAGTGGTAGTGAACCGGGAGGGAATTGGGATGTACGGGGATGAACTGGTAGGAAACTGGGATGTACTGGCATGGAACGGGGATGTATTGGGATGGACAGGAACAGAACTGGAATGTACAGCGATGTATTGGCATGTACTGGCAGCGAGCTGGGATTTACTGGGATGTACTGGGAGGAAACTGGGATATACTGGGAGGAAACTGGGATATACTGGGAGGCATTGGGAGGGAAGTGGGTGTCAACTGGGACATTCCAGTTTCCTCCCAGTACATCCCAGTTCCCTACCAGTACAGCCCAGTACATCCCAGTTCCCTCCCAGTCCGTCCCAATCCCCTCCCAGTACATCCCAGTTCCCTGCCAGTATGTCCCAGTACATCCCAGTTCCCTCCCAGTACATACCAGTTCCCTCCCAGTACATCCCAGTTCCCTCCCAGTTCCCTCCCACTACATCCCAGTACATCCCAGTTCCCTCCCAGTACATACCAGTTCCCTCCCACTACATCTCAGTTCCCTCCCGGTACATCCCAGTTCCCACCCAGTACATCCTACTACATACGAGTTCCCTCCCAGTTCACTCCCAGTACATCCCAGTAATTCACAGTTCCCTCCCAGTACATCCCAGTACGTCCCAGTTCCCCTCAGTACATAACACTTCCCTCCCAGTACATACCAGTACATCCCAGTGTCCTCACAGTACGTCCCAGTTCCCTCCCAGTTCCCTCCCACTACATCCCAATACATCCCAGTTCCCTCCCAGTACATCCCAGTTCCCTCCCACTACATCCCAGTACATCCCAGTTCCCTCCCAGTTCACTCCCAGTACATCCCAGTACTTCACAGTTCCCTCCCAGTACATCCCAGTACGTCCCAGTTCCCCTCAGTACATAACACTTCCCTCCCAGTACATAACAGTACATCCCAGTGTCCTCACAGTACGTCCCAGTTCCCTCCCAGTACATCCCAGTTCCCTCCCAGTACATCCCAGTTCCCTCCCTGTTCCTTCCCAGTACATAACAGTTACCTACCAGTACATCCCAGTAGATCCTGGTACATCCCAAATCCCTGCTAGTTCCACCCGGTACAACCCAGTACAAGCCTGTACATCCTAGTTCCTCCACAGTACATCCCAGGGCATCCCCGCACATTGTAGTGCCTCCCAGTACATCCCAGTTCCCTCCCAGTACATCCCAGGTCCCTCCCAGTACATCCCAGTTCCCAACACTTTCCACCCAGTACATCCCAGTTCCCTCCCAGTACATACCAGTTCCCTCCCACTACATCCCAGTACTTCACAGTTCCCTCCCATTTCACTCCCAGTTCCCTCCCAGTACATCCCAGTTCCCTCTAAGTACATCCCAGTACTTCATAGTTCCCTCCCAGCACATCCCAGTACGTCCCAGTTCCCCTCAGTACATAACACTTCCCTCCCAGTACATCCCAGTACATCCCAGTGTCCTCACAGTACATCCCAGTTCCCTCCCAGTACATCCCAGTTCCCTCCCAGTACATCCCAGTACATAACAGTTACCTCCCAGTACATCCCAGTACATCCCAGTAGATCCTAGGACATTTCAAATCCCTGCCAGTTCCACCCGGTACAACCCAGTACAAGCCTGTACATCCTAGTTCCTCCACAGTACATCCCAGGGCATCCCCGCACATTGTAGTGCCTCCCAGTACATCCCAGTTCCCTCCCAGTACTGGGAGGGACCTGGGACGTACTGGGAGGGAATTGGGACGTACTGGGAGGGAACTGGGACGTACTGGGAGGGAACTGGGATGTACTGGGATGTAATGGGATGGAACTGGGAAAGAAGTGGTAGTGAACCGGGAGGGAATTGGGATGTACGGGGATGAACTGGTAGGAAACTGGGATGTACTGGCATGGAACGGGGATGTATTGGGATGTACAGGAACAGAACTGGAATGTACAGCGATGTATTGGCATGTACTGGCAGGAAGCTGGGATTTACTGGGATGTACTGGGAGGAAACTGGGATATACTGGGAGGAAACTGGGATATACTGGGAGGCATTGGGAGGGAAGTGGGTGTCAACTGGGACATTCCAGTTTCCTCCCAGTACATCCCAGTTCCCTACCAGTGCATCCCAGTCCGTCCCAGTTCCCTCCCAGTCCGTCCCAGTACATCCCAGTTCCCTCCCAGTACATCCTACTACAACCAGTTCCCTCCCAGTTCACTCCCAGTACACAACAGTTACCTCCCAGTACGTCCCAGTTCCCTCCCAGTACGTCCCAGTACATCCCAGTTCCGTCCCAGTTCCCTACCAGTGCGTCCTAGTTCCCTCCCAGTACGTCCCAGTTCCCTCTTAGTCCATTCCAGTTCCCTCCAGTATATTCCAGTACATCCCAGTTCCCTCCAGTACATCTCAGTTCCCTCACAGTTCACACACAGTTCACTCCCAGTTCCATTCCACTACATCCCAGTACATGCCAGTTCCCTCCCAGTACATCCCAGTTCCCTCACAGTTCACACACAGTTCACTCCCAGTTCCATTCCAGTACATCCCAGTTCCCTCCCAGTACATCACACTACATCCCAGTTCCCTCCCAGTTCCTGCTAAGTACACCCCAGTACTTCACAGTTCCCTCCCAGCACATCCCAGTACGTCCCAGTTCCCCTCAGTACATAACACTTCCCTCCCAGTACATACCAGTACATCCCAGTGTCCTCACAGTACGTCCCAGTTCCCTCCCAGTCCGTCCCAATCCCCTCCCAGTACATCCCAGTTCCCTCCCAGTATGTCCCAGTACATCCCAGTTCCCTCCCAGTAAATCCCAGTTCCCTCCCAGTTCCCTCCCACTACATCCCAGTTCCCTCCCAGTACATACCAGTTCACTCCCAGTACATCCCAGTACATCCTGGTACATCCCAGTTCCCTCCCAGTATGTCCCACTACATCCCAGTTCCCTCCCAGTACATCCCAGTTCCCTCCCAGTTCCTTCCCAGTACATAACAGTTACCTCCCAGTACATCCCAGTACATCCTGGTACATCCCAAATCCCTGCCAGTTCCACCCGGTACAACCCAGTACAAGCCTGTACATCCTAGTTCCTCCACAGTACATCCCAGGGCATCCCCGCACATTGTAGTGCCTCCCAGTACATCCCAGGTCCCTCCCAGTACATCCTACTACATACCAGTGTACTGGGAGTGAACTGGCAGGGAACAACAGTTACCTCCCAGTACGTCCCAGTTCCCTCCCAGTACGTCCCAGTATATCCCAGTTCCGTCCCAGTTCCCTACCAGTGCGTCCTAGTTCCCTCCCAGTACGTCCCAGTTCCCTCTTAGTCCATTCCAGTTCCCTCCAGTATATCCCACTACATCCCAGTTCCCTCCAGTACATCTCAGTTCTCTCCCATTTCCCTCCCAGTACATCCCAGTTCCCTAACAGTTCACACACAGTTCACTCCCAGTTCACACACAGTTCACTCCCAGTTCCATTCCAGTACATCCCAGTACATGCCAGTTCCCTCCCAGTACATCACACTACATCCCAGTTCCCTCCCAGTTCCTGCTAAGTACATCCCAGGACTTCACAGTTCCCTCCCAGTACACCCCAGTACGTCCCAGTTCCCCTCAGTACATAACACTTCCCTCCCAGTACATACCAGTACATCCCAGTGTCCTCACAGTACGTCCCAGTTCCCTCCCAGTACATAACAGTTCCATCCCAGTCCGTCCCAATCCCCTCCCAGTACGTCCCAGTTCCCTGCCAGTATGTCCCAGTACATCCCAGTTCCCTCCCAGTAAATCCCAGTTCCCTCCCAGTAAATCCCAGTTCCCTCCCAGTTCCCTCCCACTACATCCCAGTTCTCTCCCAGTACTTACCAGTTCCCTCCCAGTACATCCCAGTTCCATCCCAGTACATCCCAGTTCCCACCCAGTACATCCTACTACATACCAGTTCCCTCCCAGTTCACTCCCAGTACATCGCAGTACTTCACAGTTCCCTCCCAGTACATCCCCGAACTTCACAGTTCCCCTCAGTACATAACACTTCCCTCCCAGTACATAACAGTACATCCCAGTGTCCTCACAGTACGTCCCAGTTCCCTCCCAGTACATCCCAGTTCCCTCCCAGTACATCCCAGTTCCCTCCCTGTTCCTTCGCAGTACATAACAGTTACCTCCCAGTACATCCCAGGTCCCTCCCAGTTCACTCCCAGTACACAACAGTTACCTCCCAGTACATCCCAGTACATCCTAGTAGATCCTGGTACATCCCAAATCCCTGCCAGTTCCACCCGGTACAACCCAGTACAAGCCTGTACATCCTAGTTCCTCCACGGTACATCCCAGGACATCCCCGCACATTGTAGTGCCTCCCAGTACATCCCAGTTCCCTCCCAGTACTGGGAGGGACCTGGGATGTACTGGGAGGGAACTGGGACGTACTGGGAGGGAACTGGGACGTACTGGGAGGGAACTGGGATGTACTGGGAGGGACCTGGGATGTACTGGGATGTAATGGGACGGAACTGGGATGTATTGGGAGGCACTGGGAAAGAAGTGGTAGTGAACCGGGAGGGAATTGGGATGTACGGGGATGAACTGGCAGGAAACTGGGATGTACTGGAATGGAACGGGGATGTATTGGGATGGACAGGAACGGAACTGGAATGTACGGCGATGTATTGGGATGTACTGGGAGCGAACTGGGATTTACTGGGATGTACTGGGAGGAAACTGGGATATACTGGGAGGAAACTGGGATATACTGGGAGGAAACTGGGAGGGAAGTGGGTGTCAACTGGGACATTCCAGTTTCCTCCCAGTACATCCCAGTTCCCTACCAGTGCAGCCCAGTACATCCCAGATCCCTCCCAGTCCCTCCCAGTACATCCCAGTTCCCTCACAGTACATCCCAGTTCCCTCCCAGTTCACACACAGTTCACTCCCAGTTCCATTCCAGTACATCCCAGTACATGCCAGTTGCCTCCCAGTTTCCTCTAAGTACATCCCAGTACTTTAAAGTTCCCTCCCAGTACATCCCAGTTCCCTCACAGTACATCCCAGTACTTCACAGTTCACTCCCACTACATCCCAGTACGTCCCAGTTCCCCCTTGGTACATAACACTTCCCTCCCAATACATCCAAGTTCCCTCCCAGTACATCCCAATCCCCTCCCAGTACATCCCAGTTCCCTGCCAGTATGTCCCAGTACATCCCAGTTCCCTCCCAGTACATCCCACTTCCCTCCCAGTTCCCTCCCACTACATACCAGTTCCCTCCCAGTACATCCCAGTACATCCTGGTACATCCCAGTTCCCACCCAGTACATCCTACTACATACCAGTTCCCTCCCAGTTCACTCCCAGTACATCCCAGTACTTCACAGTTCCCTCCCAGTACATCCCCGAACTTCACAGTTCCCCTCAGTACATAACACTTCCCTCCCAGTACATACCAGTACATCCCAGTGTCCTCACAGTACGTCCCAGTTCCCTCCCAGTACATCCCAGTTCCCTCCCAGTACATCCCAGTTCCCTCCCTGTTCCTTCCCAGTACATAACAGTTACCTCCCAGTACATCCCAGTAGATCCTGGTACATCCCAAATCCCTGCCAGTTCCACCCGGTACAACCCAGTACAAGCCTGTACATCCTAGTTCCTCCACAGTACATCCCAGGGCATCCCCGCACATTGAAGTGCCTCCCAGTACATCCCAGTTCCCTCCCAGTACTGGGAGGGAACTGGGATGTACTGGGAGGGAACTGGGACGTACTGGGAGGGAACTGGGACGTACTGGGAGGGAACTGAGATGTACTGGGATGTAATGGGACGGAACTGGGATGTATTGGGAGGCACTGGGAAAGAAGTGGTAGTGAACCGGGAGGGAATTGGGATGTACGGGGATGAACTGGTAGGAAACTGGGATGTACTGGCATGGAACGGGATGTATTGGGATGGACAGGAACAGAACTGGAATGTACAGCGATGTATTGGTATGTACTGGGAGCGAGCTGGGATTTACTGGGATGTACTGGGAGGAAACTGGGATATACTGGGAGGAAACTGGGATATACTGGGAGGCATTGGGAGGGAAGTGGGTGTCAACTGGTACATTCCAGTTTCCTCCCAGTACATCCCTGTTCCCTACCAGTGCAGCCCAGTACATCCCAGTTCCCACCCAGTACATCCTACTACATACCAGTTCCCTCCCAGTTCACTCCCAGTACATCCCAGTACTTCACAGTTCCCTCCCAGTACATCCCAGTACGTCCCAGTTCCCCTCAGTACATAACACTTCCCTCCCAGTACATAACAGTACATCCCAGTGTCCTCACAGTACGTCCCAGTTCCCTCCCAGTACATCCCAGTTCCCTCCCAGTTCCTTCCCAGTACATAACAGTTACCTCCCAGTACATCCCAGTACATCCCAGTAGATCCTGGTACATCCCAAATCCCTGCTAGTTCCACCCGGTACAACCCAGTACAAGCCTGTACATCCTAGTTCCTCCACAGTACATCCCAGGGCATCCCCGCACATTGTAGTGCCTCCCAGTACATCCCAGTTCCCTCCCAGTACATCCCAGGTCCCTCCCAGTACATCCCAGTTCCCAACACTTTCCACCCAGTACATCCCAGTTCCCTCCCAGTACATCCCAGTTCCCTCTAAGTACATCCCAGTACTTCACAGTTCCCTCCCATTTCACTCCCAGTTCCCTCCCAGTACATCCCAGTTCCCTCTAAGTACATCCCAGTACTTCATAGTTCCCTCCCAGCACATCCCAGTACGTCCCAGTTCCCCTCAGTACATAACACTTCCCTCCCAGTACATCCCAGTACATCCCAGTGTCCTCACAGTACATCCCAGTTCCCTCCCAGTACATCCCAGTTCCCTCCCAGTACATCCCAGTACATAACAGTTACCTCCCAGTACATCCCAGTACATCCCAGTAGATCCTAGGACATTTCAAATCCCTGCCAGTTCCACCCGGTACAACCCAGTACAAGCCTGTACATCCTAGTTCCTCCACAGTACATCCCAGGGCATCCCCGCACATTGTAGTGCCTCCCAGTACATCCCAGTTCCCTCCCAGTACTGGGAGGGACCTGGGACGTACTGGGAGGGAATTGGGATGTACTGGGATGTAATGGGACGGAACTGGGATGTACTGGGATGTACTGGGATGTAATGGGATGGAACTGGGAAAGAAGTGGTAGTGAACCGGGAGGGAATTGGGATGTACGGGGATGAACTGGTAGGAAACTGGGATGTACTGGCATGGAACGGGGATGTATTGGGATGTACAGGAACAGAACTGGAATGTACAGCGATGTATTGGCATGTACTGGCAGGAAGCTGGGATTTACTGGGATGTACTGGGAGGAAACTGGGATATACTGGGAGGAAACTGGGATATACTGGGAGGCATTGGGAGGGAAGTGGGTGTCAACTGGGACATTCCAGTTTCCTCCCAGTACATCCCAGTTCCCTACCAGTGCATCCCAGTCCGTCCCAGTTCCCTCCCAGTCCGTCCCAGTACATCCCAGTTCCCTCCCAGTACATCCTACTACAACCAGTTCCCTCCCAGTTCACTCCCAGTACACAACAGTTACCTCCCAGTACGTCCCAGTTCCCTCCCAGTACGTCCCAGTACATCCCAGTTCCGTCCCAGTTCCCTACCAGTGCGTCCTAGTTCCCTCCCAGTACGTCCCAGTTCCCTCTTAGTCCATTCCAGTTCCCTCCAGTATATTCCAGTACATCCCAGTTCCCTCCAGTACATCTCAGTTCCCTCACAGTTCACACACAGTTCACTCCCAGTTCCATTCCAGTACATCCCAGTACATGCCAGTTCCCTCCCAGTACATCCCAGTTCCCTCACAGTTCACACACAGTTCACTCCCAGTTCCATTCCAGTACATCCCAGTACATGCCAGTTCCCTCCCAGTACATCACACTACATCCCAGTTCCCTCCCAGTTCCTGCTAAGTACACCCCAGTACTTCACAGTTCCCTCCCAGCACATCCCAGTACGTCCCAGTTCCCCTCAGTACATAACACTTCCCTCCCAGTACATACCAGTACATCCCAGTGTCCTCACAGTACGTCCCAGTTCCCTCCCAGTCCGTCCCAATCCCCTCCCAGTACATCCCAGTTCCCTCCCAGTATGTCCCAGTACATCCCAGTTCCCTCCCAGTAAATCCCAGTTCCCTCCCAGTAAATCCCAGTTCCCTCCCAGTTCCCTCCCACTACATCCCAGTTCCCTCCCAGTACATACCAGTTCACTCCCAGTACATCCCAGTACATCCTGGTACATCCCAGTTCCCTCCCAGTATGTCCCACTACATCCCAGTTCCCTCCCAGTACATCCCAGTTCCATCCCAGTACATCCCAGTTCCCTCCCAGTACATAACAGTTACCTCCCAGTACATCCCAGTACATCCTGGTACATCCCAAATCCCTGCCAGTTCCACCCGGTACAACCCAGTACAAGCCTGTACATCCTAGTTCCTCCACAGTACATCCCAGGGCATCCCCGCACATTGTAGTGCCTCCCAGTACATCCCAGGTCCCTCCCAGTACATCCTACTACATACCAGTGTACTGGGAGTGAACTGGCAGGGAACAACAGTTACCTCCCAGTACGTCCCAGTTCCCTCCCAGTACGTCCCAGTATATCCCAGTTCCGTCCCAGTTCCCTACCAGTGCGTCCTAGTTCCCTCCCAGTACGTCCCAGTTCCCTCTTAGTCCATTCCAGTTCCCTCCAGTATATCCCACTACATCCCAGTTCCCTCCAGTACATCTCAGTTCTCTCCCATTTCCCTCCCAGTACATCCCAGTTCCCTAACAGTTCACACACAGTTCACTCCCAGTTCACACACAGTTCACTCCCAGTTCCATTCCAGTACATCCCAGTACATGCCAGTTCCCTCCCAGTACATCACACTACATCCCAGTTCCCTCCCAGTTCCTGCTAAGTACATCCCAGGACTTCACAGTTCCCTCCCAGTACACCCCAGTACGTCCCAGTTCCCCTCAGTACATAACACTTCCCTCCCAGTACATACCAGTACATCCCAGTGTCCTCACAGTACGTCCCAGTTCCCTCCCAGTACATAACAGTTCCATCCCAGTCCGTCCCAATCCCCTCCCAGTACGTCCCAGTTCCCTGCCAGTATGTCCCAGTACATCCCAGTTCCCTCCCAGTAAATCCCAGTTCCCTCCCAGTAAATCCCAGTTCCCTCCCAGTTCCCTCCCACTACATCCCAGTTCTCTCCCAGTACTTACCAGTTCCCTCCCAGTACATCCCAGTTCCATCCCAGTACATCCCAGTTCCCACCCAGTACATCCTACTACATACCAGTTCCCTCCCAGTTCACTCCCAGTACATCCCAGTACTTCACAGTTCCCTCCCAGTACATCCCCGAACTTCACAGTTCCCCTCAGTACATAACACTTCCCTCCCAGTACATAACAGTACATCCCAGTGTCCTCACAGTACGTCCCAGTTCCCTCCCAGTACATCCCAGTTCCCTCCCAGTACATCCCAGTTCCCTCCCTGTTCCTTCGCAGTACATAACAGTTACCTCCCAGTACATCCCAGGTCCCTCCCAGTTCACTCCCAGTACACAACAGTTACCTCCCAGTACATCCCAGTACATCCTAGTAGATCCTGGTACATCCCAAATCCCTGCCAGTTCCACCCGGTACAACCCAGTACAAGCCTGTACATCCTAGTTCCTCCACGGTACATCCCAGGACATCCCCGCACATTGTAGTGCCTCCCAGTACATCCCAGTTCCCTCCCAGTACTGGGAGGGACCTGGGATGTACTGGGAGGGAACTGGGACGTACTGGGAGGGAACTGGGACGTACTGGGAGGGAACTGGGACGTACTGGGAGGGAACTGGGATGTACTGGGATGTAATGGGACGGAACTGGGATGTATTGGGAGGCACTGGGAAAGAAGTGGTAGTGAACCGGGAGGGAATTGGGATGTACGGGGATGAACTGGCAGGAAACTGGGATGTACTGGAATGGAACGGGGATGTATTGGGATGGACAGGAACGGAACTGGAATGTACGGCGATGTATTGGGATGTACTGGGAGCGAACTGGGATTTACTGGGATGTACTGGGAGGAAACTGGGATATACTGGGAGGAAACTGGGATATACTGGGAGGAAACTGGGAGGGAAGTGGGTGTCAACTGGGACATTCCAGTTTCCTCCCAGTACATCCCAGTTCCCTACCAGTGCAGCCCAGTACATCCCAGATCCCTCCCAGTCCCTCCCAGTACATCCCAGTTCCCTCACAGTACATCCCAGTTCCCTCCCAGTTCACACACAGTTCACTCCCAGTTCCATTCCAGTACATCCCAGTACATGCCAGTTGCCTCCCAGTTTCCTCTAAGTACATCCCAGTACTTTAAAGTTCCCTCCCAGTACATCCCAGTTCCCTCACAGTACATCCCAGTACTTCACAGTTCACTCCCACTACATCCCAGTACGTCCCAGTTCCCCCTTGGTACATAACACTTCCCTCCCAATACATCCAAGTTCCCTCCCAGTACATCCCAATCCCCTCCCAGTACATACCAGTTCCCTGCCAGTATGTCCCAGTACATCCCAGTTCCCTTCCAGTACATCCCACTTCCCTCCCAGTTCCCTCCCACTACATACCAGTTCCCTCCCAGTACATCCCAGTACATCCTGGTACATCCCAGTTCCCACCCAGTACATCCTACTACATACCAGTTCTCTCCCAGTTCACTCCCAGTACATCCCAGTACTTCACAGTTCCCTCCCAGTACATCCCAGTATGTCCCAGTTCCCCTCAGTACATAACACTTCCCTCCCAGTACATAACAGTACATCCCAGTGTCCTCACAGTACGTCCCAGTTCCCTCACAGTACATCCCAGTTCCCTACCAGTACATCCCAGTTCCCTCCCTGTTCCTTCCCAGTACATAACAGTTACCTCCCAGTACATCCCAGTAGATCCTGGTACATCCCAAATCCCTGCCAGTTCCACCCGGTACAACCCAGTACAAGCCTGTACATCCTAGTTCCTCCACAGTACATCCCAGGGCATCCCCGCACATTGTAGTGCCTCCCAGTACATCCCAGTTCCCTCCCAGTACTGGGAGGGAACTGGGATGTACTGGGAGGGAACTGGGACGTACTGGGAGGGAACTGGGATGTAATGGGACGGAACTGGGATGTAATGGGACGGAACTGGGAAAGAAGTGGTAGCGAACCGGGAGGGAATTGGGATGTACGGGGATGAACTGGTAGGGAACTGGGATGTACTGGCATGGAACGGGGATGTATTGGGATGGACAGGAACGGAACTGGAATGTACAGCGATGTATTGGGATGTACTGGCAGCGAGCTGGGATTTACTGGGATGTACTGGGAGGAAACTGGGATATACTGGGTGGCACTGGGAGGGAAGTGGGTGTCAACTGCGACATCCCAGATCCCTCCCAGTCCCTCCCAGTCCCTCCCAGTACATCCCAGTTCCCTCCCAGTTCACACACAGTTCACTCCCAGTTCCATTCCAGTACATCCCAGTACATGCCAGTTGCCTCCCAGTTTCCTCTAAGTACATCCCAGTACTTTAAAGTTCCCTCCCAGTACATCCCAGTTCCCTCACAGTACATCCCAGTACTTCACAGTTTACTCCCACTACATCCCAGTACGTCCCAGTTCCCCCTTGGTACATAACACTTCCCTCCCAATACATCCAAGTTCCCTCCCAGTACATCCCAATCCCCTCCCAGTACATCCCAGTTCCCTGCCAGTATGTCCCAGTACATCCCAGTTCCCTCCCAGTACATCCCAGTTCCCTCCCAGTTCCCTCCCAGTACATCCCAGTTCCCTCCCAGTTCCCTCCCACTACATCCCAGTTCCCTGCCAGTACATCCCAGTTGCCTCCCAGTACATCCCAGTTCCCTCCCAGTTCCCTCCCACTACATCCCAGTACATCCCAGTTCCCTCCCAGTACATACCAGTTCCCTCCCAGTACATCCCAGTTCCCTCCCGGTACATCCCAGTTCCCACCCAGTACATCCTACTACATACCAGTTCCCTCCCAGTTCACTCCCAGTACACAACAGTTACCTCCCAGTACATCCCAGTAGATCCTGGTACATCCCAAATCCCTGCCAGTTCCACCCGGTACAACCCAGTACAAGCCTGTACATCCTAGTTCCTCCACAGTACATCCCAGGGCATCCCCGCACATTGTAGTGCCTCCCAGTACATCCCAGTTCCCAACCAGTGCAGCCCAGATCCCTCCCAGTCTGTCCCAGTACGTCCCAGTAAATCCCAGTTCCCTCACAGTACATCCCAGTTCCCTCACAGTTCACACACAGTTCACTCCCAGTTCCATTCCAGTACATCCCAGTACATGCCACTTTCCTCCAAGTAAATCCCAGTTCCCTCCCACTACATCCAAGTTCCCTCCCACTTCCCTCTAAGTACATCCCAGTACTTCACAGTTCACTCCCACTACATCCCAGTTCCCCTTCGGTACATAACAGTTCCCTCCCAGTACACCCCAGTACATCCCAGTTCCCTCCCAGTCCATCCCAGTTCCCTCCCACTAAATCCCAATTCCCAACACTTTCCACCCAGTCCATCCCAGTTCCCTCCCAGTACATCCCAGTTCCCTCTAAGTACATCCCAGTACTTCACAGTTCCCTCCCAGTTCACTCCCAGTACACAACAGTTACCTCCCAGTACATCCCAGTACATCCTAGTAGATACTAGGACATTTCAAATCCCTGCCAGTTCCACCCGGTACAACCCAGTACAAGCCTGTACATCCTAGTTCCTCCACAGTACATCCCTGTGCATCCCCGCACATTGTAGTGCCTTCCAGTACATCCCAGGTCCCTCCCAGTTCACTCCCAGTACACAACAGTTACCTCCCAGTACATCCCAGTAGATCCTGGTACATCCCAAATCCCTGCCAGTTCCACCCGGTACAACCCAGTACAAGCCTGTACATCCTAGTTCCTCCACGGTACATCCCAGGACATCCCCGCACATTGTAGTGCCTCCCAGTACATCCCAGCTCCCTCCCAGTACTGGGAGGGAACTGGGATGTACTGGGAGGGAACTGGGATGTACTGGGATGTAATGGGACGGAACTGGGATGTATTGGGAGGCACTGGGAAAGAAGTGGTAGTGAACCGGGAGGGAATTGGGATGTACGGGGATGAACTGGTAGGAAACTGGGATGTACTGGCATGGAACGGGGATGTATTGGGATGTACAGGAACGGAACTGGAATGTAATGCGATGTACTGGGAGCAAACTGGGATTTACTGGGATGTACTGGGAGGAAACTGGGATATACTGGGAGGAAACAGGGATATACTGGGAGGCATTGGGAGGGAAGTGGGTGTCAACTGGGACATTCCAGTTTCCTCCCAGTACATCTCAGTTCCCTACCAGTGCAGCCCAGTACATCCCAGTTCCCTCCCAGTCCGTCCCAATCCCCTCCCAGTACATCCCAGTTCCCTGCCAGTATGTCCCAGTACATCCCAGTTCCCTCCCAGTTCCCTCCCACTACATCCCAGTTCCCTCCCAGTACATACCAGTTCCCTCCCAGTACATCCCAGTTCCCTCCCAGTTCCCTCCCACTACATCCCAGTTCCCTCCCAGTACATACCAGTTCGCTCCCAGTACATCCCACTACATCCCAGTTCCCACCCAGTACATCCTACTACATACCAGTTCCCTCCCAGTTCACTCCCAGTACATCCCAGTAGTTCACAGTTCCATCCCAGTACATCCCAGTACGCACCAGTTCCCCTCTGTACATAACACTTCCCTCCCACTACATAACAGTACATCCCAGTGTCCTCACAGTACGTCCCAGTTCCCTCCCAGTACATCCCAGTTCCCTACCAGTACGTCCCAGTTCCCTCCCAGTTCACTCCCAGTACATAACAGTTACCTCCCAGTACATAACAGTACATCCCAGTAGATCCTGGTACATCCCAAATCCCTGCCAGTTCCACCCGGTACAACCCAGTACAAGCCTGTACATCCTAGTTCCTCCACAGTACATCCCAGGGCATCCCCGCACATTGTAGTGCCTCCCAGTACATCCCAGCTCCCTCCCAGTACTGGGAGGGACCTGGGATGTACTGGGATGTAATGGGACGGAACTGGGATGTATTTGGAGGCAATGGGAAAGAAGTGGTAGCGAACCGGGAGGGAATTGGGATGTACGGGGATGAACTGGTAGGAAACTGGGATGTACTGGCATGGAACGGGGATGTATTGGGATGTACAGGAACGGAACTGGAATGTACTGCGATGTACTGGGAGCAAACTGGGATTTACTGGGATGTACTGGGAGGAAACTGGGATATACTGGGAGGAAACTGGGAGGAAAGTGGGTGTCAACTGGGACATTCCAGTTTCCTCCCAGTACATCCCAGTTCCCTACCAGTGCATCCCAGTCCGTCCCAGTTCCCTCCCAGTCCGTCCCAATACATCCCAGTTCCCTCCCAGTACATCCTACTACATACCAGTTCCCTCCCAGTTCACTCCCAGTACACAACAGTTCCCTCCCAGTACGTCCCAGTTCCCTCCCAGTACGTCCCAGTACATCCCAGTTCCGTCCCTGTTTCCGACCAGTGCGTCCTAGTTCCCTCTTATTCCATTCCAGTTCCCTCCAGTACATCTCAGTTCTCTCCCATTTCCCTCCAAGTACATCCCAGTTCCCTCCCAGTTCACTCCCAGTACACAACAGTTACCTCCCAGTACATCCCAGTACATCCCAGTAGATCCTAGGACATTTCAAATCCCTGCTAGTTCCACCCGGTACAACCCAGTACAAGCCTGTACATCCTAGTTCCTCCACAGTACATCCCAGGGCATCCCCGCACATTGTAGTGCCTCCCAGTAGATCCCAGGTCCCTCCCAGTACTGGGAGGGAACTGGGACGTACTGGGAGGGACCTGGGATGTACTGGGAGGGAACTGGGATGTGCTGGGATGTAATGGGACGGAACTGGGATGTATTGGGAGGCACTGGGAAAGAAGTGGTAGTGAACCGGGAGGGAATTGGGATGTACGGGGATGAACTGGTAGGGAACTGGGATGTACTGGCATGGAACGGGGATGTATTGGGATGTACAGGAACGGAACTGGAATGTACGGCGATGTATTGGGATGTACTGGGAGCGAACTGGGATTTATTGGGATGTACTGGGAGGAAACTGGGATATACTGGGAGGAAACTGGGATTTACTGGGAGGAAACTGTGATTTACTGGGAGGAAACTGTGATATACTGGGAGGAAACTGGGATATACTGGGAGGAAACTGGGAGGGAAGTGGGTGTCAACTGGGACATTCCAGTGTCCTCCCAGTACATCCCAGTTCCCTACCAGTGCAGCCCAGTACATCCCAGATCCCTCCCAGTCCCTCCCAGTCCCTCCCAGTACCCTCACAGTACATCCCAGTTCCCTCCCAGTTCACACACAGTTCACTCCCAGTTCCATTCCAGTACGTCCCACTACATCCCAGTTGCCTCCCAGTTTCCTCTAAGTACATCCCAGTACTTCAAAGTTCCCTCCCAGTACATCCCAGTTCCCTCTAAGTACATCCCAGTACTTCACAGTTCACTCCCACTACATCCCAGTACGTCCCAGTTCCCCCTTGGTACATAACACTTCCCTCCCAATACATCCAAGTTCCCTCCCAGTACATCCCAATCCACTCCCAGTACATCCCAGTTCCCTGCCAGTATGTCCCCAGTACATCCCAGTTCCCTCCCAGTACATACCAGTTCCCTCCCAGTACATACCAGTACATCCCAGTTCCCTACCAGTGCATCCCAGTCCGTCCCAGTTCCCTCCCAGTCCGTCCCAGTACATCCCAGTTCCCTCCCAGTTCACTCCCAGTACATAACAGGTACCTCCCAGTACATCCCAGTAGATCCTGGTACATCCCAAATCCCTGCCAGTTCCACCCGGTACAACCCAGTACAAGCCTGTACATCCTAGTTCCTCCACAGTACATCCCAGGGCATCCCCGCACATTGTAGTGCCTCCCAGTACATCCCAGTTTCCTCCCAGTACTGGGAGGGACCTGGGATGTACTGGGAGGGAACTGGGATGTACTGGGATGTAATGGGACGGAACTGGGATGTAATGGGACGGAACTGGGAAAGAAGTGGTAGTGAACCGGGAGGGAATTGGGATGTACGGGGATGAACTGGTAGGGAACTGGGATGTACTGGCATGGAACGGGGATGTATTGGGATGTACAGGAACGGAACTGGAAAGTACTGCGATGGACTGGGATGTACTGGGAGCAAACTGGGATTTACTGGGATGTACTGGGAGGAAACTGGGATATACTGGGAGGAAACTGGGATATACTGGGAGGCACTGGGAGGGAAGTGGGTGTCAACTGGGACATTCCAGTTTCCTCCCAGTAGATCCCAGTTCCCAACCAGTGCAGCCCAGTACATCCCAGATCCCTCCCAGTCCGTCCCAGTACATCCCAGTTCCCTCACAGTTCACACACAGTTCACTCCCAGTTCCATTCCAGTACATCCCAGTACATGCCACTTTCCTCCAAGTAAATCCCAGTTCCCTCCCACTACATCCAAGTTCCCTCCCACTTCCCTCTAAGTACATCCCAGTACTTCACAGTTCCCTCCCAGTACACCCCAGTACATCCCAGTTCCCTCCCAGTATGTCCCACTACATCCCAGTTCCCTCCCAGTCCATCCCAGTTCCCTCCCACTAAATCCCAATTCCCAACACTTTCCACCCAGTCCATCCCAGTTCCCTCCCAGTACATACCAGTTCCCTCTAAGTACATCCCAGTACTTCACAGTTCCCTCCCAGTTCACTCCCAGTTCCCTCCCAGTACATCCCAGTTCCCTCTAAGTACATCCCAATACTTCATAGTTCCCTCCCAGCACGTCCCAGTACGTCCCAGTTCCCCTCAGTACATAACACTTCCCTCCCAGTACATAACAGTACATCCCAGTGTCCTCACAGTACATCCCAGTTCCCTCCCAGTTCACTCCCAGTACACAACAGTTACCTCCCAGTACATCCCAGTAGATCCTGGTACATCCCAAATCCCTGCCAGTTCCACCCGGTACAACCCAGTACAAGCCTGTACATCCTAGTTCCTCCACAGTACATCCCAGGGCATCCCCGCACATTGTAGTGCCTCCCAGTACATCCCAGTTCCCAACCAGTGCAGCCCAGTACATCCCAGATCCCTCCCAGTCCCTCCCAGTACATCCCAGTTCCCTCACAGTACATCCCAGTTCCCTCACAGTTCACACACAGTTCACTCCCAGTTCCATTCCAGTACATCCCAGTACATGCCACTTTCCTCCAAGTAAATCCCAGTTCCCTCCCACTACATCCAAGTTCCCTCCCACTTCCCTCTAAGTACATCCCAGTACTTCACAGTTCACTCCCAGTACATCCCAGTTCCCCCTCGGTACATAACAATTCCCTCCCAGTACACCCCAGTACATCCCAGTTCCCTCCCAGTCCATCCCAGTTCCCTCCCAGTAAATCCCAATTCCCAACACTTTCCACCCAGTACATCCCAGTTCCCTCCCAGTACATCCCAGTTCCTTCTAAGTACATCCCAGTACTTCACAGTTCCCTCCCAGTTCACTCCCAGTACACAACAGTTACCTCCCAGTACATCCCAGTACATCCTAGTAGATACTAGGACATTTCAAATCCCTGCCAGTTCCACCCGGTACAACCCAGTACAAGCCTGTACATCCTAGTTCCTCCACAGTACATCCCTGTGCATCCCCGCACATTGTAGTGCCTTCCAGTACATCCCAGGTCCCTCCCAGTTCACTCCCAGTACACAACAGTTACCTCCCAGTACATCCCAGTAGATCCTGGTACATCCCAAATCCCTGCCAGTTCCACCCGGTACAACCCAGTACAAGCCTGTACATCCTAGTTCCTCCACGGTACATCCCAGGACATCCCCGCACATTGTAGTGCCTCCCAGTACATCCCAGCTCCCTCCCAGTACTGGGAGGGAACTGGGATGTACTGGGAGGGAACTGGGATGTACTGGGATGTAATGGGACGGAACTGGGATGTATTGGGAGGCACTGGGAAAGAAGTGGTAGTGAACCGGGAGGGAATTGGGATGTACGGGGATGAACTGGTAGGAAACTGGGATAAACTGGGATGTACTGGCATGGAACGGGGATGTATTGGGATGGACAGGAACGGAACTGGAATGTACGGCGATGTATTGGGATGTACTGGGAGCGAACTGGGATATACTGGGATGTACTGGGAGGAAACTGGGATATACTGGGAGGAAACTGGGATATACTGGGAGGAAACTGGGAGGGAAGTGGGTGTCAACTGGGACATTCCAGTTTCCTCCCAGTACATCCCAGTTCCCTACCAGTGCAGCCCAGTACATCCCAGATCCCTCCCAGTCCCTCCCAGTACATCCCAGTTCCCTCACAGTACATCCCGGTTCCCTCCCAGTTCACACACAGTTCACTCCCAGTTCCATTCCAGTACATCCCAGTACATGCCAGTTGCCTCCCAGTTTCCTCTAAGTACATCCCAGTACTTTAAAGTTCCCTCCCAGTACATCCCAGTTCCCTCACAGTACATCGCAGTACTTCACAGTTCACTCCCACTACATCCCAGTACGTCCCAGTTCCCCCTTGGTACATAACACTTCCCTCCCAATACATCCAAGTTCCCTCCCAGTACATCCCAATCCCCTCCCAGTACATCCCAATCCCCTGCCAGTATGTCCCAGTACATCCCAGTTCCCTCCCAGTACATACCAGTTCCCTCCCAGTACATCCCAGTTCCCTCCCACTACATCCCAGTTCCCTCCCAGTACATCCCAGTACATCCTGGTACATCCCAGTTCCCACCCAGTACATCCTACTACATACCAGTTCCCTCGCAGTTCACTCCCAGTACATCCCAGTACTTCACAGTTCCATCCCAGTACATCCCAGTACGCACCAGTTCCCCTCAGTACATAACACTTCCCTCCCAGTACATAACAGTACATCCCAGTGCCCTCACAGTACGTCCCAGTTCCCTCACAGTACATCCCAGTTCCCTACCAGTACGTCCCAGTTCCCTCCCAGTTCACTCCCAGTACATAACAGTTACCTCCCAGTACATCCCAGTACATCCTGGTACATCCCAAATCCCTGCCAGTTCCACCCGGTACAACCCAGTACAAGCCTGTACATCCTAGTTCCTCCACAGTACATCCCAGGGCATCCCCGCACATTGTAGTGCCTCCCAGTACATCCCAGTTCCCTCCCAGTACTGGGAGGGACCTGGGATGTACTGGGAGGGAACTGGGACGTACTGGGAGGGAACTGGGATGTACTGGGATGTAATGGGACGGAACTGGGATGTATTGGGAGACACTGGGAAAGAAGTGGTAGTGAACCGGGAGGGAATTGGGATGTACGGGGATGAACTGGTAGGAAACTGGGATGTACTGGCATGGAACGGGGATGTATTGGGATGTACAGGAACGGAACTGGAATGTACTGCGATGTACTGGGAGCAAACTGGGATTTACTGCGATGTACTGGGAGCAAACTGTGATTTACTGGGATGTACTGGGAGGAAACTGGGATATACTGGGAGGAAACAGGGATATACTGGGAGGCATTGGGAGGGAAGTGGGTGTCAACTGGGACATTCCAGTTTCCTCCCAGTACATCTCAGTTCCCTACCAGTGCAGCCCAGTACATCCCAGTTCCCTCCCAGTCCGTCCCAATCCCCTCCCAGTACATCCCAGTTCACTGCCTGTATGTCCCAGTACATCCCAGTTCCCTCCCAGTACATACCAGTTCCCTCCCAGTACATCCCAGTTCCCTCCCAGTTCCCTCCCACTACATCCCAGTTCCCTCCCAGTACATACCAGTTCCCTCCCAGTACATACCGGTTCCCTCCCGGTACATCCCGGTTCCCACCCAGTACATCCTACTACATACCAGTTCCCTCCCAGTTCACTCCCAGTACATCCCAGTACTTCACAGTTCCCTCCCAGTACATCCCAGTACGTCCCAGTTCCCCTCAGTACATAACACTTCCCTCCCAGTACATACCAGTACATCCCAGTGTCCTCACAGTACGTCCCAGTTCCCTCCCAGTACATCCCAGTTCCCTCCCTGTTCCTTCCCAGTACATAACAGTTACCTCCCAGTACATCCCAGTAGATCCTGGTACATCCCAAATCCCTGCCAGTTCCACCCGGTACAACCCAGTACAAGCCTGTACATCCTAGTTCCTCCACAGTACATCCCAGGGCATCCCCGCACATTGTAGTGCCTCCCAGTACATCCCAGATCCCTCCCAGTACATCCCAGTTCCCTCCCAGTCTGTCCCAGTACGTCCCAGTACATCCCAGTTCCCTCACAGTACATCCCAGTTCCCTCACAGTTCACACACAGTTCACTCCCAGTTCCATTCCAGTACATCTCAGTACATGCCACTTTCCTCCAAGTAAATCCCAGTTCTCTCCCACTACATCCAAGTTCCCTCCCACTTCCCTCTAAGTACATCCCAGTACTTCACAGTTCACTCCCACTACATCCCAGTTCCCCCTCGGTACATAACGGTTCCCTCCCAGTACACCCCAGTACATCCCAGTTCCCTCCCAGTATGTCCCACTACATCCCAGTTCCCTCCCAGTAAATCCCAAACCCAACACTTTCCACCCAGTACATCCCAGTTCCCTCCCAGTACATCCCAGTTCCCTCTAAGTACATCCCAGTACTTCACAGTTCCCTCCCAGTTCACTCCCAGTTCCCTCCCAGTACATCCCAGTTCCCTCTAAGTACATCCCAATACTTCATAGTTCCCTCCCAGCACGCCCCAGTACGTCCCAGTTCCCCTCAGTACATAACACTTCCCTCCCAGTACATACCAGTACATCCCAGTGTCCTCACAGTACGTCCCAGTTCCCTCCCAGTAAATCCCAATTCCCAACACTTTCCACCCAGTACATCCCAGTACCCTCCCAGTACATCCCAGTAGATCCTGGTACATCCCAAATCCCTGCCAGTTCCACCCGGTACAACCCAGTACAAGCCTGTACATCCTAGTTCCTCCACAGTACATCCCAGGGCATCCCCGCACATTGTAGTGCCTCCCAGTACATCCCAGTTCCCTCCCAGTACATCCCAATCCACTCCCAGTACATCCCAGTTCCCTGCCTTTATGTCCCCAGTACATCCCAGTTCCCTCCCAGTACATACCAGTTCCCTCCCAGTACATCCCAGTACATCCCAGTTCCCTCCCAGTACATACCAGTTCCCTCCTAGTACATCCCAGTACATCCTGGTACATCCCAGTTCCCACCCAGTACATCCTACTACATACCAGTTCCCTCCCAGTTGACTCCCAGTACATCCCAGTACTTCACAGTTCCCTCCCAGTACATCCCAGTTCCCCTCAGTACATAACACTTCCCTCCCAGTACATAACAGTACATCCCAGTGTCCTCACAGTACGTCCCAGTTCCCTCCCAGTACATCCCAGTTCCCTACCAGTACGTCCCAGTTCCCTCCCTGTTCCTTCCCAGTACATAACAGTTACCTCCCAGTACATCCCAGTACATCCTGGTACATCCCAAATCCATGCCAGTTCCACCCGGTACAACCCAGTACAAGCCTGTACATCCTAGTTCCTCCACAGTACATCCCAGGGCATCCCCGCACATTGTAGTGCCTCCCAGTACATCCCAGCTCCCTCCCAGTACTGGGAGGGACCTGGGATGTACTGGGATGTAATGGGACGGAACTGGAATGTATTTGGAGGCAATGGGAAAGAAGTGGTAGCGAACCGGGAGGGAATTGGGATGTACGGGGATGAACTGGTAGGAAACTGGGATGTACTGGCATGGAACGGGGATGTATTGGGATGTACAGGAACGGAACTGGAATGTACTGCGATGTACTGGGAGCAAACTGGGATTTACTGGGATGTACTGGGAGGAAACTGGGATATACTGGGAGGAAACTGGGAGGAAAGTGGGTGCCAACTGGGACATTCCAGTTTCCTCCCAGTACATCCCAGTTCCCTACCAGTGCATCCCAGTCCGTCCCAGTTCCCTCCCAGTCCGTCCCAATACATCCCAGTTCCCTCCCAGTACATCCTACTACATACCAGTTCCCTCCCAGTACACAACAGTTCCCTCCCAGTACGTCCCAGTTCCCTCCCAGTACGTCCCAGTTCCCTCCCAGTACGTCCCAGTACATCCCAGTTCCGTCCCTGTTTCCGACCAGTGCGTCCTAGTTCCCTCTTATTCCATTCCAGTTCCCTCCAGTACATCTCAGTTCTCTCCCATTTCCCTCCAAGTACATCCCAGTTCCCTCCCAGTTCACTCCCAGTACACAACAGTTACCTCCCAGTACATCCCAGTACATCCCAGTAGATCCTAGGACATTTCAAATCCCTGCTAGTTCCACCCGGTACAACCCAGTACAAGCCTGTACATCCTAGTTCCTCCACAGTACATCCCAGGGCATCCCCGCACATTGTAGTGCCTCCCAGTAGATCCCAGGTCCCTCCCAGTACTGGGAGGGAACTGGGACGTACTGGGAGGGACCTGGGATGTACTGGGAGGGAACTGGGATGTGCTGGGATGTAATGGGACGGAACTGGGATGTATTGGGAGGCACTGGGAAAGAAGTGGTAGTGAACCGGGAGGGAATTGGGATGTACGGGGATGAACTAGTAGGGAACTGGGACGTACTGGCATGGAACGGGGATGTATTGGGATGTACAGGAACGGAACTGGAATGTACGGCGATGTATTGGGATGTACTGGGAGCGAACTGGGATTTACTGGGATGTACTGGGAGGAAACTGGGATATACTGGGAGGAAACTGGGATTTACTGGGAGGAAACTGTGATTTACTGGGAGGAAACTGGGATATACTGGGAGGAAACTGGGATATACTGGGAGGAAACTGGGAGGGAAGTGGGTGTCAACTGGGACATTCCAGTGTCCTCCCAGTACATCCCAGTTCCCTACCAGTGCAGCCCAGTACATCCCAGATCCCTCCCAGTCCCTCCCAGTACATCCCAGTTCCCTGCAGTATGTCCCCAGTACATACCAGTTCCCTCCCAGTACATACCAGTTCCCTCCCAGTACATCCTGGTACATCCCAGTTCCCACCCAGTACATCCTACTACATACCAGTTCCCTCCCAGTTCCCTCCCAGTTACCTCCCAGTTACCTCCCAGTACATCCTGGTACATCCCAAATTCCTGCCAGTTCCACCCGGTACAACCCAGTACAAGCCTGTACATCCTAGTTCCTCCACAGTACATCCCAGGGCATCCCCGCACATTGTAGTGCCTCCCAGTACATCCCAGGTCCCTCCCAGTACATACCAGTTCCCTCCTAGTACATCCCAGTACATCCTGGTACATCCCAGTACATCCTGGTACATCCCAGTTCCCACCCAGTACATCCTACTACATACCAGTTCCCTCCCAGTTCACTCCCAGTACATCCCAGTACTTCACAGTTCCCTCCCAGTACATCCCAGTTCCCCTCAGTACATAACACTTCCCTCCCAGTACATAACAGTACATCCCAGTGTCCTCACAGTACATCCCAGTTCCCTACCAGTACATCCCAGTTCCCTCCCTGTTCCTTCCCAGTACATAACAGTTACCTCCCAGTACATCCCAGTAGATCCTGGTACATCCCAAATCCCTGCCAGTTCCACCCGGTACAACCCAGTACAAGCCTGTACATCCAAGTTCCTCCACAGTACATCCCAGGGCATCCCCGCACATTGTAGTGCCTTCCAGTACATCCCAGTTCCCTCCCAGTCCGTCCCAATCCCCTCCCAGTACATCCCAGTTCCCTGCCAGTATGTCACAGTACATCCCAGTTCCCTCCCAGTACATACCAGTTCCCTCCCAGTACATCCCAGTTCCCTCCCAGTACATCCCAGTTCCCTCTAAGTACATCCCAGTACTTCACAGTTCCCTCCCAGCACATCCCAGTACGTCCCAGTTACCCTCAGTACATAACACTTCCCTCCCAGTACATACCAGTACATCCCAGTTCCCTCCCTGTTCCTTCCCAGTACATAACAGTTACCTCCCAGTACATCCCAGTAGATCCTGGTACATCCCAAATTCCTGCCAGTTCCACCCGGTACAACCCAGTACAAGCCTGTACATCCTAGTTCCTCCACAGTACATCCCAGGGCATCCCCGCACATTGTAGTGCCTCCCAGTACATCCCAGTTCCCTCCCAGTACTGGGAGGGATCTGGGATGTACTGGGAGGGAACTGGGATGTACTGGGATGTAATGGGACGGATCTGGGATGTATTGGGAGGCACTGGGAAAGAAGTGGTAGTGAACCGGGAGGAAATTGGGATGTACGGGGATGAACTAGTAGGGAACTGGGATGTACTGGCATGGAACGGGGATGTATTGGGATGTATAGGAACGGAACTGGAATGTACGGCGATGTATTGGGATGTACTGGGAGCGAACTGGGATTTACTGGGATGTACTGGGAGGAAACTGGGATATACTGGGAGGAAACTGGGATTTACTGGGAGGAAACTGGGATTTACTGGGAGGAAACTGGGATTTACTGGGAGGAAACTGGGAGGGAAGTGGGTGTCAACTGGGACATTCCAGTGCCCTCCCAGTACATCCCAGTTCCCTACCAGTGCAGCCCAGTCCCTCCCAGATCCCTCCCAGTCCCTCCCAGTACCCTCACAGTACATCCCAGTTCCCTCACAGTTCACACACAGTTCACTCCCAGTTCCATTCCAGTACGTCCCACTACATCCCAGTTGCCTCCCAGTTTCCTCTAAGTACATCCCAGTACTTCAAAGTTCCCTCCCAGTACATCCCAGTTCCCTCTAAGTACATCCCAGTACTTCACAGTTCACACCACCTACATCCCAGTACGTCCCAGTTCCCCCTTGGTACATAACACTTCCCTCCCAATACATCCAAGTTCCCTCCCAGTACATCCCAATCCCCTCCCAGTACATCCCAGTTCCCTGCCAGTATATCCCCAGTACATCCCAGTTCCCTCCCAGTACATACCAGTTCCCTCCCAGTACATCCCAGTACATCCCAGTTCCCTCCCAGTACATACCAGTTCCCTCCCAGTACATACCAGTACATCCTGGTACATCCCAGTTCCCACCCAGTACATCCTACTACATACCAGTTCCCTCCCAGTTCACTCCCAGTACATCCCAGTACTTCACAGTTCCCTCCCAGTACATCCCAGTACGTCCCAGTTCCCCTCAGTACATAACACTTCCCTCCCAGTACATAACAGTACGTCCCAGTTCCCTCACAGTACGTCCCAGTTCCCTACCATTACATCCCAGTTCCCTCCCTGTTCCTTCCCAGTACATAACAGTTACCTCCCAGTACATCCCAGTACATCCTGGTACATCCCAAATCCCTGCCAGTTCCACCCGGTACAACCCAGTACAAGCCTGTACATCCTAGTTCCTCCACAGTACATCCCAGGGCATCCCCACACATTGTAGTGCCTCCCAGTACATCCCAGTTCCCTCCCAGTACTGGGAGGGAACTGGGATGTACTGGGAGGGACCTGGGATATACTGGGATGTAATGGGACGGAACTGGGATGTATTGGGAGGCACTGGGAAAGAAGTGGTAGTGAACCGGGAGGGAATTGGGATGTACGGGGATGAACTGGTAGGGAACTGGGATGTACTGGCATGGAACGGGGATGTATTGGGATGTACAGGCACGGAACTGGAATTTACTGCGATGTACTGGGATGTACTGGGAGCAAACTGGGATTTACTGGGATGTACTGGGAGGAGACTGGGATATACTGGGAGGCACTGGGAGGGAAGTGGGTGTCAACTGGGACATTCCAGTGTCCTCCCAGTACATCCCAGTTCCCTACCAGTGCATCCCAGTACATCCCAGATCCCTCCCAGTCTGTCCCAGTACATCCCAGTACATCCCAGTTCCCTCACAGTACATCCCAGTTCCCTCACAGTTCACACACAGTTCACTCCCAGTTCCATTCCAGTACATCCCAGTACATGCCACTTTCCTCCAAGTAAATCCCAGTTCTCTCCCACTACATCCAAGTTCCCTCCCACTTCCCTCTAAGTACATCCCAGTACTTCACAGTTCACTCCCAGTACATCCCAGTTCCCCCTTGGTACATAACAGTCCCCTCCCAGTACACCCCAGTACATCCCAGTTCCCTCCCAGTATGTCCCACTACATCCCAGTTCCCTCCCAGTCCATCCCAGTTCCCTCCCAGTAAATCCCAATTCCAAACACTTTCCTCCCAGTACATCCCAGTTCCCTCCCAGTACATCCCAGTTCCCTCCCAGTACATCCCAGTTCCCTCCCAGTACATCCCAGTACTTCACAGTTCCCTCCCAGCACATCCCAGTACGTCCCAGTTACCCTCAGTACATAACACTTCCCTCCCAGTACATACCAGTACATCCCAGTTCCCTACCAGTTCCTTCCCAGTACATAACAGTTACCTCCCAGTACATCCCAGTAGATCCTGGTACATCCCAAATTCCTGCCAGTTCCACCCGGTACAACCCAGTACAAGCCTGTACTTCCTAGTTCCTCCACACTACATCCCAGGACATCCCAGGACATTGTAGAGCCTCCCAGTACGTCCCAGTTCCCTCCCAGTACAACCCAGTAGATCCTGGTACGTCCCCGTTCCCCGCACTGTACGTCCCCGTTCCCCGCACTGTACTGGGAGGACAACCGAGCCTGCGCAGTGACTGACATAGGGAACGAGCAAGTTTGTACCCATCACTAGACAAGACAATAATGACTATGTATGAGTATGTGAAATTTTCATCTATAAATTGTACGGGAAAGGTGCGTAAGGTACGCACGCCAGGAGGAGCGATCCCCCGTGCATCCGGCTCCGCGAATAAAGAATGCCTGCTCTTTAATACTAAATTGGTGTTGAGGAGTCGTTTCCGATTTTAACGCGTTTTTCGGTAACACAGGGAGTCAGATCAAGAGAGCCAGAGAACAACAAAACACCGACAGGCTACAGGACAGAGCAGGAGGAATAAAAAAAAAAAAAAAAACGGAGCCAGAGCCAGGCAGAGAGAGGCGGAGAAAGAAAAAGGAGCCACAGGCTACAGGACAGAGAGAGGGAGGACTGAAAAGACGGGGAGGCAGGGAGCCACTCAGAGCGAGACGGAGAAAGAAGGTGCGGGGGGGGGCGCAAAAAAAAATAATTTTGCAGCAGGTAAGGAAAGAGAGGGGGCCGGGGGAGAGACAGGGAGGGCCCAGGACGCACAAGAGAGGCAACGGGGCCCCAGTGGCCCAGGACTCACCGCGACTCTCGCTCTCAGCGCTGCTGGCACAATTTAGCCGTTCAGATGCTTCTTTCCCCTCCTCTCCTCCCTGCCTCTTCTGCAGCTCCAGACTCTAGGCCGTCCTCCACCTGAAGAGAATACGTGGCTGTCTTACAGCTCTTACCAGATGAGGCTTCCTAGGCACGTAGCCTAGCTTGCTCGTGCACTACACGCCCGTACCCAACTCCGGGTTACGCGTACAGACCCTACGGTGCACGTTGGTGGCCTGGCCCGCTGCGGGCTATGAAGGGGGATCCTTCCTCCCCCACCTGCATGGACAGGCTCTCTCTTGCCTGCGGCAGGAAGGCAGCTGGCAGCCAGAGCACCTTCAGTTTCTTCTTCTTTACCTTTCGTTGGCGTCTCCAGCTTCAGCCGAGGCAGCTCCTGTCCGCAGCCGGGAAGGGCTTTGTCTATCCCTTTTCGGCCCTGCGCTGCGAGGACGGCGAGGACGGGCAGAGAGAAGCCACGCGAGCCTGAGACGGCCGCAGGCAACGGCATCCCCGGGGGAAGGACAGACAACCACGTCCTCAGCACGGTCTCTGGGAGAGGGAAAGAAGAAACAGCGACCGTCATTACCGTCGATCGACCCTGGCCAAAGCCTCTCCTTCCGCAGGGGCTTCTGGACACACCGCTCCCTCCCCACGCTACTGCTAAGGGCCCCTGCGCCAAGGGGGAATCCAGTGCGCTTGAGGGACGGCTTGCTGCCTTCACGACAGGGCCTGGGGGCGGCCTAAGGCTATGCAGCACGCTTATGGGGAGGTGCCGGAGCTGGGGGCAGGCGCACGGGGCAAGGGGGGCCAGGGGAGGCTGAGCGGGACCTCCGGTGGGCCGGGGACGCGGCCATCATCTGCGCCCTGGGCACGGGGAAAAGGTCATCGTCCTCCTCCTTTCCCTCTTCCCTTCTGTCAGCTCCCGGGGAACTCACCGCTTCTCGGGAAGCGGCCGCACCCGCAAGCCCCCAGTAATCAACACGAATCCAACCCCAAAAATACACCTCGCGTACCGTACGCGCCACGGCCGCCCGGCACCCGAGCGCCGGAAGACCGCGCCTCCCGCCATGCCCGGCGAACCACGTGACAGGGCCGGCAGCCACTGCGCCAGGACTACAGCTCCCGGCATGCTCTGCGGCACAACCCGGCCGCCCGGCGGCCGGTTTGATGCGGAGCCACCCAGCATCCCTGCGAGCACAGCTGCAGGCGCAACAGCAGTTACGCAGCCACAACTAGGCACTAAACAAAGGCTTTCCAACACTGGAGGTCTAGAACAGGTAGACATTAGCACAGAAGCACAAGGGGCTCCGTCACCCTGCACAAATCTCCCCGTGCCTACACACGCACACGTTCAGAAGTTAGTTATCAGAAAACGCCCGACTCAGCCATTTGCCACAGTCACGAGACTCACGACATGATAACACGACATGACACGCGAGGTGGGCTCAGAGTTTTAAGGCAAGAAATACCTCCCACGCCCCCCACCCGAGATCTTTCAGGGTCCACACCTGCCATCGCCCCGCACCAAACCTACCCGGCCAAAGGCTTTCAGGTGGCCCGAAACACTGTACACAGAAAATAACCAGGGACAGACCTGCATTGTTCGGAAGCGAACGATGCCCGACCGGGGCTCCTCTGCGGGGCACGGAGCCCCCCGGCCCCGCCCGGAGACACACACCCGCCCCCCGCTGCCCGAACTCACCCACCAGCGCTCTCCGGCCCCCGGACACGGCCGCGCTGCTCTCTCAGGCGGCTGCCGCAGGCGAGGCTCGGGCACCGCCAGGCCTCCAGGCGTCCCGAGGGGCTGCCGGCCACCGCAGGGGATGGCTGCCGGCGGCCGGACCGCCGCGGCGCTCCCCGCCCAGCTCCCAGCAGGCTCCGCCGGCCGCGGGCTTCCCACGCCGGGCCGCAGAGGGGCCCCGGCACCGCACAGGGACGCCTCGCGACCCGGCCGCCACACGCACCGGCCCTTCGGCCTCCACACGCACCGCTCCCGCCCCCGCTCCGACGCGCCGCGCACGCGCCACCGGAAGCCCGAGCCCCGCGGGGCGGCCCTTAAAGGGCGGCCGGAAGGAACGGCCCCCACCGGCCCCGCCACCGCGCCCAGCCGGTGAGCGCCAGCGCCCCCTGCTGGCCGGGCCGCGCTCAGCTCGCGAGGGCGCCGAGGGCCGGGCGGGGCGGGACGCGCCGGCTCGGGGCCAGCGCCTTCTCGGAGCGAGCGGGAAACCCCTGCGGGCCCCGGTCACGGCCGGGCAGAGCCGCGCGCCCTCCGAGAGCTGCTGAACGCGGCTGCCGCTCGTGACACATACCGAGCCGTCTGCGACGGGAGCAGGCAGAGGAGGAAGGGGCCGGCGGCCGCGGGGCCTGGCCCCAGGCGGGGGGGAGGGGCTGGGGCCCGGGGGGCCGCCCCCCTCCTCACAGTTCCCTCACAGTTCCCTCACAGTTCCCTCACAGTTCCCTCACAGTTCCCTCACAGTTCCCTCACAGTTCCCTCACAGTTCCCTCACAGTTCCCTCACAGTTCCCTCACAGTTCCCTCACAGTTCCCTCACAGTTCCCTCACAGTTCATCCCATGGACGGAACCGGGACCTACTGTGAGGCACTGGGAAAGAAGTGGGAGGAAGCCAGGACAGACCAATATAGCCCAGTATGGACTAGACCAATATAGCCCAGTATGGACTGGAGGGAACTGCGAGGGAACCGCGAGAGAACCCCACAGAACAAACCATGGGGCACGAGAAGGCAGAGAATTAAGAATTAGGGACAGGGAGCCAGAAAAAAAAAAGAAAAAAACCAAAGGGAGACAGAGAGCAAAAGGAATCGCAATGCGTACGGAGAGAAGAGAGAAACAATTCTAGCATAGGGTCACGGGGGAGCCAGGGACAGCAAGATGGAGAAAGGACAGAAGCTACAGGCTACAGGGCAGAGAGGGAAGAATTAATGAATAGACACAGAGAGATGGGCAGAAAGACATGGAGAAAGGCTAAAGATCACACGGCCTACAGGGAAGAGAGAAGAGAGGGAGGAATTTTAAAAACAGGGGCAAGAAGCCAGAGAGAGGGAGAGAGAAGCAACAATAAATGGGGACAAGCCACAGGGCAGCGAGGAGGGAATCAATGAATAAGAACACGAGACCAAAGAGAACACAATGTAGAATGGAAAAAAGGAACAGCGGCCTACAGGGAAGGAGGAATTAAAGATCAGGGACTGGGAGGCAGACAGAGACACATGAAGAAACAAGTGAAAAAAAAGAAAAAAACAAACCAACAGCAATGGGCTACAAAGACAGAGAGGGAGGAAATGAGGAAATAAAACATCGCAGCAAGGAGCTGGACAGAGAGAGATGAGGACAAACAAATAGCACGGGTCCACGTGACAGAGAACGTGGAATTAGAACACAGAGAGAGGGAGCCGGACAGAGAGAGAGGCCGAGAGAAACATCTAGACAGGCTACAGCGGGCAGAGGCAGGAATTAAAACCTAGGGACAGGGAGCTGGACAGAGAGAGATGGAGGTCACAGGGAACAGCGGTGGCTGCAGGAAGAACAGGAATTCATGAATAGGGAAAGGGAGCTGGACAGAGAAGAACTCAGAAAGGCAAGAACAGTAGCAGGGTACAGAGCAGAGAAGACAAATTAAAAAGCACGGGGGGAGCGTTGAGGCAGACAGAGAGAGATTAAGAAAAAAGTCACGGGCTACGTGGCAAAGCAGGAGGAATTCAGAAACGAGGATGGGAACCAAGGGAGAGTGTGCTGGTGAAGGATAACGGGCATTAAAAGTGAGGGACGGGGAGCTGGGAAAAGCGAGGCAGAGAAAAACAGAATCACAGAGAGAATCACACAAAGCCAAAAAAGAAGAAACTGAACAACAGGAACAGGTGTAACCAAAGCGATGAAATCAACCAACCAGAGACGGTGTTCCATTACGGGAACATGGAGCGTACCAATCAGCGCACCTGTCGATCTGCATTTTAGTCCCTAGGCGATCGTTAATGTCAGCAGAACAACAGACAACATGCTTCTGTCAGAAAAGGATGACAAAACGCGGTTTCGCTTAGCGGACTGAGAAAACTAGCCAAGACTGCCAAGAGTAAGAGCCGAGAAGCTAAAAGGTAATTCCGGCAGGGGGAGATCGCGACCACCGACTCACAGACCACCACCGACCCAAGTAACACCACCTACTCAGAAGAGAACAACGGAAGAGGACAACCGAGCCTGCGCAGTGATTGACATACGGAACGAGCAAGTTTGTACCCATCGCTAGACAAGACAATAATGACTATGTATGAGTATGTAAAATTTTCATCTACAAATTGTACGGGAAAGGTGCGTGAGGTACGCACGCCAGGAGGAGCGATCCCCCGTGCATCCGGCACCGTGAATATAGAATGCCTGCTCTTTAATACTAAATTGGTGTTGAGGAGTCGTTTCCGATTTTAACGCGTTTTTCGGTAACAGTTTTGGCACCCCAGGTGGGAACCTGCTTTTGAATCTCGACGGATCCGTGGGATCGTGGGACCTGCAGCCGGCCCCGAGGAATTCTCCGGGAGAGCTTCCGATCCCCGGGCCAGAGAATTCTGAGCAAGATCCCCTGGATTGAGGTAAACAAGGCATTCTTTGAAGAAGAAACTTAGGTAGAATAATACGTGGGGTTAGTTTCCCACATAGGATAGGATAGCGGGTTTGAGTCCCACAGGCCTGCCCGTAAGGCGCGGCGAAAGCCACGCAGGGTCGGGGCCAAGAGGTGCCTCGGTTGGTAAGTCTCTGCTAGGCGAAAGCCTGTGGAGCGGGACCCGAGGGTAGGGGAGTCTTCAACAGGGGGTTGAAGTCTCCAGGGATATCTAGCAGGGGGCTACAGATCCCAGTGGCAGATTTCCAGTGAGACCTCTAACGGGGGTTGGAGTCCCTCTGACTAGTATTTGTGATAGTGCACTATCACAACTACTAGTCGACTGGGAGACGGGAGCATTACTGAGTAGGAAACCTATCCCACAGAGAACACCTTTGCGATGTATTTTGAAGCACTGGAAAGACGTCGGGGGCGGTGACCCACTAACTCGGAAACCATTAATTGAATATTGCAATCATTGGTGGCCAACGTATCAATTGGAAGGTGGGCACAAATGGCCAGAACATGAGACATTGCAATATCGTACCATCTTGCAATTAATGATGTTTTGTAAAAAGGGAAGGCAAATGGGAAGAAGTGGCATATGTTGATTTGTTCTTTACACCGTGGAATCATCCCGAGCAGCAGAAACAGCGTGAGGTATGTCCACAAGATTCTACGGCAATGTTTCTGAAAAGAGGAAAACGTGGTGAGAACTTGAAAGAGTGTTGCTCTACTTGTGATACTGGATACTTCGCTTGATGAAACTGACAAGAAAATAGTATGGAATACAGCCAGAAGGCAGGTGCAGGGAGCACATGCTAACAGGAATTTACAGAGAACAATGAATAAGAATTTTCCATCTACAAATCCCGAGTGGGACCCTAATCAGCCAGGACCCAGGGGAATGTTGACTAGATGTCAGAGAGAGATTTTATTTGGAGTAAGACAAGCAATGCCAAAAGCAATAAATTGGTCAAAATTTATGAAGTGAGACAAGAATTAAGTGAGTCCCCTTCAGCCTTTATGGAAAGACTGAAGGTGACCACCAGAAAATATACTCATTTGAACCCAGAAAAACCAGAAAAAGCAATTCAGCTGGTCTCTATATTCATAAGACAATCAGCCCCAGATGGGGGCGGGGGGAGAGAAAACAACCTTCAGAAACTAGAACAACCTGAATCCAGAGATCTGGGTTAAATGCTTGAAGTAGCTCGGCATGAAGGAGACCAGGGGAATCAACCCTAGCTGAACACCTGGTTACACTGAAGCTACGGAATGAAGAAATAGAATTTTTGGTAGATACGGGAGCCACTTATTTGGTATTGAATACACGTGAAGAGAAATTTGATCATAAATCAGTAGATGTTGCTAGCGCAACAGGGCAAAGAAAAATTAGCCCCTCTCAGAGCCATTAAAGTTTAAATTGGAGAAGCAATGGGCAACTCACCAGTTTCTGCATATGCCTGAATGTCCACTGCCTCTGTTATGACGAGATCTATTAGGTCAATTAGATGCTCAAGTAACTTTTAAAGATGGAGAGATTAAATCACTAATACCAGAATCAAAAGCCACAGAGGCGAGAGCGTTTATGTTACAGGATTCCTCCAGGGAGGAACGGGTTCCCGAGGAAGTGGAAAACGTAGTAATTCCTTTGGTTTGAGCGAGCGGAGCTCCGGAGCGATCTAAGTGGGCAGAGCCGGTAAAAGTAACCTTAAAGCTTGGAGCCAAGCCCGTAAGACAAAAACAATACGCTATTAAGCGAGAGGCTCGAAAAGGATTACAGAAGTTAATTATAAAATTTTTCAGAATATGAGCTTTTAGTGGAATGTGAATCAGAATATAGTACTCCTGTGTCGCCAGTAAAGAAATCTAGAGGCAAAGAGTATTAGCTAGTTCACGATTTAAGGGCTATAAATCAGGTGGTCCAAGATATACATCCGGTAGTAGCTAATCCATACACTTTACTGACCTCTTTTAAAGGAGGAGCATAAATGGTTTACTGTACTAGATTTGAAGGACGCCTTCTTTTGCATACCTCCAGGCATAAAAAGTCAAAGCCTATTTGCTTTGGAATGGGAAAGCCCCACCACAGAATGAAAGACACAGCTACCATGGACCGTACTTCCACAAGGATTTAAAAATAGTCCTACGATACTTGAGACTCAGCTGGCAAAAAAAAATTAGAGATATAGAAAAAACAGAACCCAGGGAGAGGCATCTTGTTACAGAATGCGGATGACATTCTGATAGCGGCACAAAGTAAAGAAAAATGTTTTGAAATTTTTAAATTTTCTCGGCCAAGGAAGATGCGGAGTTTCCAGAAACAAAACCCAAATAGGAAAAGAAGCAGCCATTTATTTAGGATTTGAAATATCTCAAAGACAAAGACAATTAGAAAGTGAAAAGAAAGAAACTATTTGTCAAATTCCCGAACCTAGCAGCCCGAAGGAACTGAGAGCTTTTCTGAAAACAATGAAATAGCATCAGCTCTGGATTCTGAACTATAGACTGTATGTAAAACCATTATTTGAGGCATTGAAAGACTCAAAAGGATAAATATTTAACCTGGACGCCCGGATGCCAAACGGCATTCAAAGAACTGAAAAGAGCCTCGATGATGGCCCCTGCATTAGGCCTACCTGATTTCGCTAAACCTTTTCAGTTGTTTGTCCACGAAAGACAACATTTAGCCCTTGGAGTGCTGACACAGCGACTGGGAACCTGGAAGAGACCTGTGGGCTACTTCTCCAAACAACCTGACCACGCGAGTAAAAGATGGCCTAGGTGTTTACGGGCAGTAGCAACAACAGCGCTGCCGATCCGGGAAGCCCCAAAGTTAACAATGGGACAGAAGATGACAGTATATGTCCCGCACATAGCGGTGACTGTTTTAGAACAAAAGGGGGGTCGTTGGCTATCCCTTAGCAGAATGTTGAAATATCAAGTTGTTCTGTTAGAACAAGACGATGTGGAATCGAAGACTACTGCTATACTGAATCCTGCTATGTTTTTAACAACAGAAAACCTTACAGACAATTTAGAACACGATCGCTTGCTAACTATTGAACAAGTCTATTCCAGCAGACCAGACCTGAGACACAAACCTCTGGGAAAATCCTGATCTGGAGTTGTTTACAGATGGAAGAAGCTCTGGGCGAGAAGAGAAGCGAATGGCCGGATATGCTGTCGTTATCGCCGCCGAGGGAACGGAGTCAGGGGTGCTGCCTGCAAACACCTCAGCACAGAAAGCAGCATTGGTAGCATTGAAGCGAGCTCTGCGAATGGCAGAAGGACAAAGGATAAATATCTAGACTGATTCCAAACGTGCATTTGGTGTGATCCACGATCATGGAGCTATTGGGAAGGAGAAAGGACTGCCATCAGCCCAAGAATCATCAATACAGCATAAAGAAGAAATTCTCCAACTTCCGGAAGACGTGCAGAAACCAAAAGAAGTGGCGGTAAAGCGTTGCAAAGCTCATCAATTTGGCCAGACGGCTGTAAACATAAGCAAACGACTGACCGATAAAGCTGCAAAGAGGACTGCAGAGCAAGGTATCCTTGCACTAGTACCAGTAAAACAGATCAGAATTCCAAAGTTGAAACCGAGATATAATAAATTGGATGAGCAATTAGCAGAACAATTGGAAGCATCACAAAACACAGAGAGATGGTAGGTAACACCAGAAAAACAAGTAATAACAACAACCACCCCACAAGTTATGACAGAACTTGCAAAAGAAAACCATGAGCAAACACATTAGGCTGTAGGCGCTACGGTTTTGAGTTTAAAAACATCTGTAGCGTGTGTAGGCATGACAAGAATAGTTAAACCCATAGTAGCTAAGTGTCCAATCTGTCCTAGAAATAATCCCCTGAACCAAAGGAAACAACCTTTAGGAGTAACAAAACAAAAAATTCTCCCGGAAATTATTAGCAAATTAAGTTCTCTGAGTTACCCAGACAAAATAGATATAGCAGTATTTGTCAGTGCTGATTGACAAATTTTCTAGATGGCCAGAAGCTTTCTCGTGCTGCACCGACAAAGCTAGAGTAGTAGTTAAGACGTTGCTGAAGGAAATAATACCAAGATTTAGAGTGCCAACGGGAACGTCCTCTGATAGAGCACCACATTTTTTTGCAGAGGTACTTCAACAAATTAATAAAATTTTGGGTAGAAAATGGGACCTGCATACACCCTGGAGACCACAATCAAGTGAAAAATTTCAGAACATGAAGCAAACACTAAACTGACATAGTGGAATGTTATTGATCTAGGATGGAAGTATTGAGAAAATTATTATTTCAGAACTTCCAAACAGGGGAAATGTAACCAAAGTGATGAAATCAACCAGAGACGGTGTTCCATTACGGGAACATGGAGCGTACCAATCAGCGCACCTGTCGATCTGCATTTTAGTGCCTAGGCGATCGTTAATGTCAGCAGAACAACAGACAACGTGCTTCTGTCAGAAAAGGATGACAAAACGCGGTTTCGCTTAGCGGACTGAGAAAACTAGCCAAGACTGCCAAGAGTAAGAGCCAAGAAGCTAAAAGGTAATTCCGGCAGGGGGAGATCGCGACCACCGACTCACAGACCACCACCGACCCAAGTAACAGAAGAGAACAACGGAAGAGGACAACCGAGCCTGCGCAGCGATTTACATACGGAACGAGCAAGTTTGTACCAATCAGCAGACAGGACAATAATGACTATGTATGAATACGTAAAACATTGATCTACAAATTGTACGGGAAAGGTACGTGAGGTACGCACGCCAGGAGGAGCGATCCCCCGTGCATCCGGCGCCGCGAATAAAGAATGCCTGCTCTTTAATACTAAATTGGTGTTGAGGAGTCGTTTCCGATTTTAACGCGTTTTTCGGTAACACAGGGAGTCAGATCAAGAGAGCCAGAGAACAACAAAACACCGACAGGCTACAGGACAGAGCAGGAGGAATAAAAAAAAAAAAACACGGAGCCAGAGCCAGGCAGAGAGAGGCGGAGAAAGAAAAAGGAGCCACAGGCTACAGGACAGAGAGAGGGAGGACTGAAAAGACAGGGAGGCAGGGAGACACTCAGAGCGAGATGGAGAAAGAAGGTGCGGGGGGGGGGGCGCAAAAAAAAAAAGTAAATTTTGCAGCAGGTAAGGAAAGAGAGGGGGCCGGGGGAGAGACAGGGAGGGCCCAGGACGCACAAGAGAGGCAACGGGGCCCCAGTGGCCCAGGACTCACCACGACTCTCGCTCTCAGCGCTGCTGGCACAATTTAGCCGTTCAGATGCTTCTTTCCCCTCCTCTCCTCCCTGCCTCTTCTGCAGCTCCAGACTCTAGGCCGTCCTCCACCTGAAGAGAATACGTGGGTGTCTTACAGCTCTTACCAGATGAGGCTTCCTAGGCACGTAGCCTAGCTCGCCCGTGCTGGAGCTGGGGGCAGGCGCACGGGGCAAGGGGGGCCAGGGGAGGCTGAGGGGGAGCTCTGGTGAGCTGGGGAGTCGGCCATCTTCTGCACCCAGAAGCTGCAGGGGGAAAAGGTCATCATCCTCCTCCTCCTTTCCCTCTTCCCTTCTATCAGCTCCCGGGTAACTCCTAGGGCTGCCCTCACCCGCTCGCCTTTAGCATACCAGAAGCCTGCCTCGGCGGGTCATTTGAAGCTTCCCATCCCACCAGCCCCAGTAGTACAGGCACACAAGGAGATACCCCTGCACCCACCAAAGGGGCTCGCTCACCTCGCTGGCAGCCCTAGGCCTCACCCGACACAGGGAATCGTGTCCGACACACCACCACGCTGCAGCAAGAGCAGAGGAGGCCTTTCCTTACCAGGAAGCAGCAACGAGCACGGCGGCATCACCTCGCAGGCACTGCAGCATCGCAGGGCTGTTACCTGCGGAGAGAGCAATGGGGATCACAGGGACGCCACCGCGCGTGCACGGCTCCCGGGCTCAGTACCCAATTCTGGTCGCTGGGCAGCAGCATTATCTGAATTACTCTTCTCGATTAATACCATCCAGAAACCGTAACTTGGCTGCATCCACAGAGCTTCTATTCCTCTGCACCTTTCCCCCTCGCAGCCCCAGCAGCGCCGTTCATTGCCTCTGCACCAAACAGCAAAGTGTCTCGAGGGAGGAGAAGCAGCACAGCAAACCTGGGGAACAAGGTTGGGTTCCCACCCCCGCAGAATAAGCCCCAGGAACTGCTTGTAGGCATGTGGCATCAGGGTTGTGATCGGGTTTTGGTTTGGTTTTCTTTTTTTTTCCCCCGCCTTCTTTACATAATGTAATAATTGGGGTTGCTTTTCCAAACTACTGAGTTCTGTGGGGATTTTTTGTGCTTTTGCCCTACAAAAAATGGTCATTTTCACTTTCGGTTTTGTGCATGAGAATGGTTGGTGGGTGCTTTTAGGTTGTTGTTCCTTCCCCCCACCCCCTTTTTTTTTTCCTTTCCAGCCGCACAAATCCAGCTGGAGTTGGCTTTCCCAGAAGCCCCAAGTTGTTTTCTTTCCACCAGAATTCTTCCTGTATTTTCACCCCTCATTGCAGGCCCAGAGTCAAGGGGTTTGAGGTATTTTTGTGCCCAGGCAGCAGCTCCCAGGCTGCATAAGCAGCCCCACAGGGGGAAGTCCCCGTTTGAGGGAATCGGCCCCAAATTGGGATGGGAAAGTGAAGAGAAGGAGAAAAAACCCTGAATAACCTGAAAAAGAACACCTACTCCAGCCCACCAAGCACCGGTCACCTTGCCTGACTCACCTCCAGGGCCCACATCACGCTCGGCTCATCGCTTAGCACCCTCAGATCACAAAAAAAAAAAAAGAGTAAAACCCATAATGGAGCCCTATAGCCATCAGTCACATCTTCCCTCCAGTACTACACACAGACTCACCTTCTTACAGCGCTCCCCTGGGCTCTCCTCCGTTGCCCTGCACGACTCATCCATCTGCACCTGGAAAAACAGTGTTACTGAACAAGTCACCTGGAGGCACAGCAACAGCTTAACCATTCCACAGCTCCTGCGCCCACGTAGGAATACCATCTAGAGCCCAACTACAGCCTGCCGTTAAAGGAAATGCATTAAATCAAACGTTAAGCCCTCGCACATACAAGCCGGAACAGCAAAAACACGGCACGCTCGCGCACCCAGGGCGCAGCCCGACGGAGGTCCACGCGCACCTCGCCGGTTTGATGCGGAGCCACCCAGCATCCCTGCGAGCACAGCTGCAGGCGCAACAGCAGTTTCACCTACACCCATCTCGGCGCGCAGCGCTTCTGAAGCTTTAAGCTGAAAGCCCTACCTTGACGCTTGGCCACACTAGAAGCGAGCCGTAGCTAGGACTCCACAGAAACACAGCAACACAAATTGCACACCCACAGCGGCGACAGCCTTGCAACTACTTAGACCAGGAACAACAGAGGAAAGTAAAACGGCTTCATCACCCGCACAGGAAAAGCGGCAGACGGAGGCAAAGGGTCAGCATTCATAGCCCTTACAGAACACAGGCGTTCTCTCTCCTTCCATTCCTAAACCCATCCCTTAGGTCTAAATATCGCAGCCCTGCTGTGGCAATAGCGAGAGCGGGGAACGAGAGCCCTGCCGCCGGCCGTTTGTGCGGCAGGACACAAAAACAGAGGGACATGTTTTGCCACACACAACCCTGAATCTCCTGAAAAGTTATGTTTACCAAAAATAGGCATTTGGAACATATTGCCAAAAACAAAACATTCGGCAATAAAACTTTTATGTGTTTGACACCCGCACATTTTTTGGGAACTTGCTATTTGCTTCCTGGTTTTGCTGGTCTTCCCTCAGAAGTTCTACCTGCAGCCAAGTTATTCCCACCCGCCCGACCGGTTCAAGCATTCACCTTCCTGGTATTACCAGCACATTGAGACACAGGCGAGGAACTTAACTGCTCTTCTAAAACTATCCAAATGACAATTACAGCCCTGAAAGAGGAGTGGAAGAGAAGAACAGGAGAGATCAGGCAGCAAAAATGCTCTGCAGGCTGCTGCCAGCCAACACTGCACTCTTTTGTTAAAGCCACCCCGCCCCCCCAAATGCAAACAAAAAAACCCCCCATGACTTCATGAAGTGCGTGGGTTTTTTTTCTTTTCAGTAGTCCTTTTGGAGCTCATCCCTGTCTCAGCATCTTGTCTTGTCAGAGCATGAAGTGCAGATGATCTGTATCCCGATGACATTTGCATGGGATGAATACATTTTCAGAAATAGACCCGATCCGTGAGACTCCTGTCACCTTTGTGGTTTTAATAATCGTAACTCAATTTTATCGACTGACACACTTGTGAGAAAACTAATTAACTTGAAACGTAGCCTCTCCTCGGGGAAAAAATGTGTTAGACACCAAATGAAACCGATTCAGAGCTCCAAACCACGATGGAGCCGATAGAGCTGTTGTGACTTAGTTTGTATGTTTAATTAATTGGTTAATAACTCTTCTAAGCAGCGCAGAATGAAGAGCTGGACCCAAAGAGGGTGCGCTGCGCTGGATCCAAAAAGCACCCTTCCTCCAGAGACCCGCCTCAGGTGGCGAGTTCGCTCTGGTGCATGCCGGCCTCCCGAACTTCGGGGTCCGATGTGACCGGACCCCCACCTCCGGGGAGGGTCCTCGTACCCTGCCCAACCCTTGCTTTCCCCTGCAGCCCCCGATGCCCCCACGCCACCCCCACAAGCAGCCAAACCGGCTTCTGCTTTTGGCCCCCAAACCAGCTCACTTTGGGACCGGTTCTGAGCCAAAAAGCCCAGCTGCTGAGCCTGTTCTCAAGTCCCAAAAGCGCAGCACTTGACCTCTGCTCCTCAGCCCAAAACCACACCACTTAGTCCCCTCGCTCAGGCCCTCAAAACGCACGACTCGATCTGTTTCAGGGCCCCGGCGTCAGCCACAGGAGCCTGCTCTCAAGGCCCAGGAACAGAAGAGCTGTGCTCTCCACGCTCAGGGACCAAACCAGCTGAACCTGGCTGCGTCCCGGCCCCCTCCGCAGTCCCCACGGGCAACGCTCAGGGCCGCGGAGAGCGCAGCCACCCCGCAGCCCTGCACCCCCACGGCCCACGCGGGCACTGTCGGGGAGGCCTTGGGAACTGAACTGCGCGGGCCCGGCCCCGCACCCCGGCGGGGCAGCCCAGCACCGGCCCGGCAGCGCTTTCTTCCTGCTCTCGCAGGCCTCGTTTCCCCGGCAGCGCCGGGCCCGCACCCCAACCCCACAGGGGGCCGGGCCCGGCCCGCCTCCAGCAAACCGCGGCGGCAGCAGCCGGGGTCCCTGCCTGCCTCGCGGGCAAGGGGGGACCCGCCCGGCACCGCAGGAGCCCCCGCCGGGGTCGCCGCCGCCGCCGCCCGACCCCGACGAGGAGCAGTCGAGAGCCGGGTGGGGCTGCCCCTACTCCCCGGGGACGGGCACGGGCTCGGCCCCAAAACCCAACCACCGACCCACGACAGCGCTCGGCCCGGGGCCGCTGCTGCCCGCACCCCGCCGCCCCCCCGGGGGCTCCGCGGACCGGGAGACCCCACAGCCCAAACCCGCCGACCCACAGCGCGCCCGGCCATGCGGCTCCTCACCTGCTCTGGCGCGGCTCCGGCTGCCCCACGGCCCGGCACGGAGCCGAACCCGGCCACCGGACCATCCGCCAACCCCCCCAACCCCCGGACGCTCCGGGACGGTTCTCGTCCCTTTTCGCTCTGACGCCTCGAGCCGAGCCGGCCCCGCTCCTCCGAGCTACCGGCGGTGCCCGCTCTGCTGCTCGGGGCCGGGCCCTGTTCTCGCCCGGACGCGAGAAGCCGCTCCGGGGTCTTCTCGGTGCGTCCAGCCCCGTGCCGTGCCGGAGCGGGGAGAGCCGGGTACGAGCGCGGAGCCCTGGGGCAGGGGTTGCCCCAGTGCCGCCGACGGTGTGTGGGGGGGTGTCGTCGTCCCCCGCCCTACGCGGGGGGCGCACACACGGTACACCCGCGGGCAGGGGCATCCCCGGGGAGCCGTGCGGCCGGGCTGCGCCGTAGGAGGGGAAGGTGATGTTGGTTTCCCATTTTCCCCGCAAACTGATCCTCCCCCCCGGCCCCCCTTTCCCGCGCGTTACAGCCCGCGAAAAAGCTTTTAACAACCCGATCGACAACACTCCCTTTATCCCTCTTCCAGCAGCAGCAGCAGCAGCAGCGAGAGATTAAGGCAACTACAGCAGAGGGGAGGAAGGAAAGGAGAGCCTTTTCAAGCAAGGGCAGGACAAAATGCACGGCGTGGACAGGCACAGGAGAGGCTGCATTATCTGGAAAGCACAACGCCTGCCCAAGGGCAGAAAATAAGGAACGAATTGTTTCCAAGGAGCTGCAGCAGACGAATCACCTTTTTCTTTATTGCACTCCTGCCCTTTGTTATCCAAAGCGATAGGCTTCACCACCGGGCAGAAAATAGCTGCCTAGATTTACACAGACAACCAGAAACAATCAAGCCACCCAGCAAGAAGTTCGCAGCAGAGGTATAACCCATCAGCAGCTAAAACATTTGTTACGCAGGCACAACTAGGCACTAAACAAAGGCTTTCCAACTCTGGAGGTCTAGAACAGGTAGACATTAGCACAGAAGCACAAGGGGCTCCGTCACACTGCACAAATCTCCCCGTGCCTACACACGCACACGTTCAGAAGTTAGTTATCAGAAAACGCCCGACTCAGCCATTTGCCACAGTCACGAGACTCACGAGGTGGGCTCAGAGTTTTAAGGCAAGAAATACCTCCCCCACCCCCCACCAGAGATCTTTCAGGCTCCAGACCTGCCATCTCCCCGCACCAAACGTAACCGGCCAAAGGCTTTCAGGTGACCCAAAACACAGTACACAAAAAATAACCGGGGAGAGCCCTACATTGTGGAAAAGCGAACGATGCCCGACCGGGGCTCCTCTGCGGGGCACGGCCCCCGCCCCGCCCCCGGCCCGACCCGCACGGAGATACCCCCCGGCCCGCGCCAGGCCTCACCTCACACGGAGACCCACCCGCTGCCCGAACTCACCCACCAGCGCTCTCCGGCCCCCGGACACGGCCGCGCTGCTCTCTCAGGCGGCTGCCGCAGGCGAGGCTCGGGCACCGCCAGGCCTCCAGGCGTCCCGAGGGGCTGCCGGCCACCGCAGGGGATGGCTGCCGGCGGCCGGACCGCCGCGGCGCTCCCCGCCCAGCTCCGAGCAGGCTCCGCCGGCCGCGGGCTTCCCACGCCGGGCCGCAGAGGGGCCCCGGCACCGCACAGGGACGCCTCGCGACCCGGCCGCCACACGCACCGGCCCTTCGGCCTCCACACGCACCGCTCCCGCCCCCGCTCCGCCGCGCCGCGCACGCGCCACCGGAAGCCCGAGCCCCGCGGGGCGGCCCTTAAAGGGCGGCCGGAAGGAACGGCCCCCACCGGCCCCGCCACCGCGCCCAGCCGGTGAGCGCCAGCGCCCCCTGCTGGCCGGGCCGCGCTCAGCTCGCGAGGGCGCCGAGGGCCGGGCGGGGCGGGGCGGGACGCCCCGGCTCGGGGCCAGCGCCTTCTCGGGGCGAGCGGGAAACCCCTGCGGGCCCCGGTCACGGCCGGGCACAGCCGCGCGCCCTCCGAGAGCTGCTGAACGGGGCTGCCGCTCGTGACACATACCGAGCCGTCTGCGACGGAGGCGGGCAGAGGAGGAAGGGGCCGGCGGCCGCGGCGCCCTGGCCCCAGGCGGGGGGGGGGGGGGCTGGGGCCCGGGGGGCCGCCCCCCTCCTCACAGTTCCCTCACAGTTCCCTCACAGTTCCTTCCCAGTACATAACAGTTACCTCCCAGTACATCCCAGTAGATCCTGGTACATCCCAAATCCCTGCCAGTTCCACCCGGTACAACCCAGTACAAGCCTATACATCCTAGTGCCTCCACAGTACATCCCAGGGCATCCCCGCACATTGTAGTGCCTCCCAGTACATCCCAGGTCCCTCCCAGTACTGGGAGGGACCTGGGATGTACTGGGAGGGAACTGGGATGTACTGGGAGGGACCTGGGATGTACTGGGAGGGAACTGGGATGTACTGGGATGTAATGGGACGGAACTGGGATGTATTGGGAGGCACTGGGAAAGAAGTGGTAGCGAACCGGGAGGGAATTGGGATGTACGGGGATGAACTGGTAGGAAACTGGGATGTACTGGCATGGAACGGGGATGTATTGGGATCTACAGGAACGGAACTGGAATGTACTGCGATGTACTGGGATGTACTGGGAGCAAATTGGAATTTACTGGGATGTACTGGGAGGAAACTGGGATATACTGGGTGGAAACTGGAATATACTGGGAGGCACTGGGAGGGAAGTGGGTGTCAACTGGGACATTCCAGTTTCCTCCCAGTACATCCCAGTTCCCTACCAGTGCAGCCCAGTACATCCCATTTCCCTCCCAGTCCGTCCCAGTTCCCTCCCAGTCCGTCCCAGTTCCCTCCCAGTACATCCCAGTTCCCTCACAGTTCACACACAGTTCACTCCCAGTTCCATTCCAGTACATCCCAGTACATGCCAGTTGCCTCCCAGTTTCCTCTAAGTACATCCCAGTACTTCAAAGTTCCATCCCAGTACATCCCAGTTCCCTCCCACTCCGTCCCAGTACATCCCAGTTCCCTCCCAGTACATCCTACTACATACCAGTTCCCTCCCAGTTCACTCCCAGTACACAACAGTTACCTCCCAGTACGTCCCAGTTCCCTCCCAGTACGTCCCAGTACATCCCAGTTCCGTCCCAGTTCCCTACCAGTGCGTCCTAGTTCCCTCCCAGTACGTCCCAGTTCCCTCTTAGTCCATTCCACTTCCCTCCAGTATATCCCAGTACATCCCAGTTCCCTCCAGTACATCTCAGTTCCCTCACAGTTCACACACAGTTCACTCCCAGTTCCATTGCAGTACATCCCAGTACATGCCAGTTCCCTCCCAGTACATCCCAGTTCCCTCACAGTTCACACACAGTTCACTCCCAGTTCCATTCCAGTACATCCCAGTACATGCCAGTTCCCTCCCAGTACATCACACTACATCCCAGTTCCCTCCCAGTTCCTGCTAAGTACACCCCAGTACTTCACAGTTCCCTCCCAGCACATCCCAGTACGTCCCAGTTCCCCTCAGTACATAACACTTCCCTCCCAGTACATACCAGTACATACCAGTGTCCTCACGGTACGTCCCAGTTCCCTCCCAGTACATCCCAGTTCCCTCCCAGTTCCCTCCCACTACAACCCAGTTCCCTCCCAGTACATACCAGTTCCCTCCCAGTAAATCCCAGTTCCCTCCCAGTTCCCTCCCACTACAACCCAGTTCCCTCCCAGTACATCCCAGTACATCCTGGTACATCCCAGTTCCCACCCAGTACATCCTACTACATACCAGTTCCCTCCCAGTACATCCCAGTTCCCTCCCAGTACATCCCAGTTCCCTCCCTGTTCCTTCCCAGTACATAACAGTTACCTCCCAGTACATCCCAGTAGATCCTGGTACATCCCAAATCCCTGCCAGTTCCACCCGGTACAACCCAGTACAAGCCTGTACATCCTAGTTCCTCCACAGTACATCCCAGGGCATCCCCGCACATTGTAGTGCCTCCCAGTACATCCCAGTTCCCTCCCAGTACTGGGAGGGACCTGGGACGTACTGGGAGGGACCTGGGATGTACTGGGATGTAATGGGAGGCACTGGGAAAGAAGTGGTAGTGAACCGGGAGGGAATTGGGATGTACGGGGATGAACTGGTAGGTAACTGGGATGTACTGGCATGGAACGGGGATGTATTGGGATGTACAGGAACGGAACTGGAATGTACTGGGATGTACTGGGAGCGAACTGGGATTTACTGGGATGTACTGGGAGGAAACTGGGATATACTGGGAGGAAACTGGGAGGGAAGTGGGTGTCAACTGGGACATTCCAGTTTCCTCCCAGTACATCCCAGTTCCCTACCAGTGCATCCCAGTCCGTCCCAGTACCCTCCCAGTCCGTCCCAGTTCCCTCCCAGTCCGTCCCAGTACATCCCAGTTCCCTCCCAGTACATCCTACTACATACCAGTTCCCTGCCAGTTCACTCCCAGTACACAACAGTTACCTCCCAGTACGTCCCAGTTCCCTCCCAGTACGTCCCAGTACATCCCAGTTCCGTCCCAGTTACCTACCAGTGCGTCCTAGTTCCCTCCCAGTACGTCCCAGTTCCCTCTTAGTCCATTCAGGTTCCCTCCAGTATATCCCACTACATCCCAGTTCCCTCCAGTACATCTCAGTTCTCTCCCATTTCCCTCCCAGTACATCCCAGTTCCCACACAGTTCACACACAGTTCACTCCCAGTTCACTCACAGTTCACTCCCAGTTCCATTCCAGTACATCCCAGTACATGCCAGTTCCCTCCCAGTACATCACACTACATCCCAGTTCCCTCCCAGTTGCTGCTAAGTACATCCCAGGACTTCACAGTTCCCTCCCAGCACATCCCAGTACGTCCCAGTTCCCCTCAGTACATAACACTTCCCTCCCAGTACATACCAGTACATCCCAGTGTCCTCACAGTACGTCCCAGTTCCCTCCCAGTACATAACAGTTCCCTCCCAGTCCGTCCCAATCCCCTCCCAGTACGTCCCAGTTCCCTGCCAGTATGTCCCAGTACATCCCAGTTCCCTCCCAGCACATCCCAGTTCCCTCCCAGTAAATCCCAGCTCCCTCCCAGTTCCCTCCCACTACATCCCAGTTCCCTCCCAGTACATCCCAGTTCCCTCCCGGTACATCCCAGTTCCCACCCAGTACATCCTACTACATACCAGTTCCCTCCCAGTTCACTCCCAGTACATCCCAGTACTTCACAGTTCCCTCCCAGTATATCCCAGTACGTCCCAGTTCCCCTCAGTACATAACACTTCCCTCCCAGTACATACCAGTACATCCCAGTGTCCTCACGGTACGTCCCAGTTCCCTCCCAGTACATCCCAGTTCCCTACCAGTACATCCCAGTTCCCTACCAGTTCCTTCCCAGTACATAACAGTTACCTCCCAGTACATCCCAGTACATCCCAGTAGATCCTGGTACATCCCAAATCCCTGCCAGTTCCACCCGGTACAACCCAGTACAAGCCTGTACATCCTAGTGCCTCCACAGTACATCCCAGGGCATCCCCGCACATTGTAGTGCCTCCCAGTACATCCCAGGTCCCTCCCAGTTCACTCCCAGTACACAACAGTTACCTCCCAGTACATCCCAGTACATCCTAGTAGATCCTGGTACATCCCAAATCCCTGCCAGTTCCACCCGGTACAACCCAGTACAAGCCTGTACATCCTAGTTCCTCCACGGTACATCCCAGGACATCCCCGCACATTGTAGTGCCTCCCAGTACATCCCAGTTCCCTCCCAGTACTGGGAGGGACCTGGGATGTACTGGGAGGGACCTGGGATGTACTGGGAGGGAACTGGGATGTACTGGGAGGGAACTGGGATGTACTGGGATGTAATGGGACGGAACTGGGATGTATTGGGAGGCACTGGGAAAGAAGTGGTAGTGAACCGGGAGGGAATTGGGATGTACGGGGATGAACTGGTAGGAAACTGGGATGTACTGGCATGGAACGGGGATGTATTGGGATGTACAGGAACGGAACTGGAATGTACAGCGATGTATTGGCATGTACTGGGAGCAAACTGGGATTTACTGGGATGTACTGGGAGGAAACTGGGATATACTGGGAGGAAACTGGGAGGGAAGTGGGTGTCAACTGGGACATTCCAGTTTCCTCCCAGTACATCCCAGTTCCCTACCAGTGCAGCCCAGTACATCCCAGATCCCTCCCAGATCCCTCCCAGTACATCCCAGTTCCCTCACAGTACATCCCAGTTCCCTCCCAGTTCACACACAGTTCACTCCCAGTTCCATTCCAGTACATCCCAGTACATGCCAGTTGCCTCCCAGTTTCCTCTAAGTACATCCCAGTACTTCAAAGTTCCCTCCCAGTACATCCCAGTTCCCTCACAGTACATCCCAGTACTTCACAGTTCACTCCCACTACATCCCAGTACGTCCCAGTTCCCCCTTGGTACATAACACTTCCCTCCCAATACATCCAAGTTCCCTCCCAGTACATCCCAATCCCCTCCCAGTACATCCCAGTTCCCTGCCAGTATGTCCCAGTACATCCCAGTTCCCTCCCAGTACATACCAGTTCCCTCCCAGTACATACCAGTTACCTCCCACTACATCCCAGTTCCCTCCCAGTACATCCCAGTTCCCTCCCAGTACATCCTGGTACATCCTGGTACATCCCAGTTCCCACCCAGTACATCCTACTACATACCAGTTCCCTCCCAGTTCACTCCCAGTACATCCCAGTACTTCACAGTTCCATCCCAGTACATCCCAGTACATCCCAGTACGCACCAGTTCCCCTCAGTACATAACACTTCCCTCCCAGTACATAACAGTACATCCCAGTGTCCTCACACTACGTCCCAGTTCCCTCCCAGTACATCCCAGTTACCTCCCAGTACATCCCAGTACATCCCAGTAGATCCTGGTACATCCCAAATCCCTGCTAGTTCCACCCGGTACAACCCAGTACAAGCCTGTACATCCTAGTTCCTCCACGGTACATCCCAGGACATCCCCGCACATTGTAGTGCCTCCCAGTACATCCCAGTTCCCTCCCAGTACTGGGAGGGACCTGGGATGTACTGGGAGGGAACTGGGATGTACTGGGAGGGAACTGGGACGTACTGGGAGGGACCTGGGATGTACTGGGAGGGACCTGGGATGTACTGGGATGTAATGGGACGGAACTGGGATGTATTGGGAGGCACTGGGAAAGAAGTGGTAGCGAACCGGGAGGGAATTGGGATGTACGGGGATGAACTGGTAGGGAACTGGGATGTACTGGCATGGAACGGGGATGTATTGGGATGTACAGGAACGGAACTGGAATGTACTGGGATGTACTGGGAGCGAACTGGGATTTACTGGGATGTACTGGGAGGAAACTGGGAGGGAAGTGGGTGTCAACTGGGACATTCCACTTCCCTACCAGTGCATCCCAGTTCCCTACCAGTGCATCCCAGTCCGTCCCAGTTCCCTCCCAGTCCGTCCCAGATCATTCCCAGTTCCCTCCCAGTACATCCTACTACATACCAGTTCCCTCCCAGTTCACTCCCAGTACACAACAGTTACCTCCCAGTACGTCCCAGTACATCCCAGTACGTCCCAGTACATCCCAGTTCCGTCCCTGTTTCCGACCAGTGCGTCCTAGTTCCCTCCCAGTACGTCCCACTTCCCTTTTATTCCATTCCAGTTCCCTCCAGGATATCCCAGTACATCCCAGTTCCCTCCAGTACATCTCAGTTCTCTCCCATTTCCCTCCAAGTACATCCCAGTTCCCTCCCAGTTCACTCCCAGTACATCCCAGTAGATCCTGGTACATCCCAAATCCATGCCAGTTCCACCCGGTACAACCCAGTACAAGCCTGTACATCCTAGTTCCTCCACAGTACATCCCAGGGCATCCCCGCACATTGTAGTGCCTCCCAGTACATCCCAGCTCCCTCCCAGTACTGGGAGGGACCTGGGATGTACTGGGAGGGAACTGGGATGTACTGGGATGTAATGGGATGGAACTGGGATGTATTGGGAGGCACTGGGAAAGAAGTGGTAGTGAACCGGGAGGGAACTGGGATGTACGGGGATGAACTGGTAGGGAACTGGGATGTACTGGCATGGAACGGGGATGTATTGGGATGTACAGGAACAGAACTGGAATGTACAGCGATGTATTGGCATGTACTGGCAGCGAGCTGGGATTTACTGGGATGTACTGGGAGGAAACTGGGACGTACTGGGAGGGAACTGGGATGTACTGGGATGTAATGGGACGGAACTGGGATGTATTGGGAGGTACTGGGAAAGAAGTGGTAGTGAACCGGGAGGGAATTGGGATGTACGGGGATGAACTGGTAGGAAACTGGGATGTACTGGCATGGAACGGGGATGTATTGGGATGTACAGGAACGGAACTGGAATGTACTGCGATGTATTGGGATGTACTGGCAGCGAGCTGGGATTTACTGGGATGTACTGGGAGGAAACTGGGATATACTGGGAGGAAACTGGGATATACTGGGAGGCATTGGGAGGGAAGTGGGTGTCAACTGGGACATTCCAGTTTCCTCCCAGTGCATCCCAGTTCCCTACCAGTGCAGCCCAGTACATCCCAGTTCCCTCCCAGTCCGTCCCAATCCCCTCCCAGTACATCCCAGTTCCCTGCCAGTATGTCCCAGTACATCCCAGTTCCCTCCCAGTACATACCAGTTCCCTCCCAGTACATCCCAGTTCCCTCCCAGTTCCCTCCCACTACATCCCAGTACATCCCAGTTCCCTCCCAGTACATACCAGTTCCCTCCCAGTACATCCCAGTTCCTTCCCGGTACATCCCAGTTCCCACCCAGTACATCCTACTACATACCAGTTCCCTCCCAGTTCACTCCCAGTACATCCCAGTACTTCACAGTTCCCTCCCAGTACATCCCAGTACGTCCCAGTTCCCCTCAGTACATAACACTTCCCTCCCAGTACATACCAGTACATCCCAGTGTCCTCACGGTACGTCCCAGTTCCCTCCCAGTACATCCCAGTTCCCTCCCAGTTCACTCCCAGTACATAACAGTTACCTCCCAGTACATCCTAGTAGATCCTAGGACATTTCAAATCCCTGCCAGTTCCACCCGGTACAACCCAGTACAAGCCTGTACATCCTAGTTCCTCCACAGTACATCCCAGGGCATCCCCGCACATTGTAATGCCTCCCAGTACATCCCAGCTCCCTCCCAGTACTGGGAGGGACCTGGGATGTACTGGGAGGGAACTGGGACGTACTGGGAGGGAACTGGGATGTACTGGGATGTAATGGGACGGAACTGGGATGTATTGGGAGGCACTGGGAAAGAAGTGGTAGTGAACCGGGAGGGAATTGGGATGTACGGGGATGAACTGGTAGGAAACTGGGATGTACTGGCATGGAATGGGGATGTATTGGGATGTACAGGAACAGAACTGGAATGTACTGCGATGTACTGGGAGCAAACTGGGATTTACTGGGATGTACTGGGAGGAAACTGGGATATACTGGGAGGAAACTGGGATATACTGGGAGGCACTGGGAGGGAAGTGGGTGTCAACTGGGACATTCCAGTTTCCTCCCAGTACATCCCAGTTCCCTACCAGTGCAGCCCAGTACATCCCAGTTCCCTCCCAGTCCGTCCCAATCCCCTCCCAGTACATCCCAGTTCCCTGCCAGTATGTCCCAGTACATCCCAGTTCCCTCCCAGTACATACCAGTTCCCTCCCAGTACATACCAGTTCCCTCCCAGTACATCCTGGTACATCCCAGTTCCCACCCAGTACATCCTACTACATACCAGTTCCCTCCCAGTTCACTCCCAGTACATCCCAGTACTTCACAGTTCCCTCCCAGTACATCCCAGTACGTCCCAGTTCCCCTCAGTACATAACACTTCCCTCCCAGTACATAACAGTACATCCCAGTGTCCTCACAGTACGTCCCAGTTCCCTCACACTACATCCCAGTTTCCTCCCAGTACATACCAGTTCCCTCCCTGTTCCTTCCCAGTACATAACAGTTACCTCCCAGTACATCCCAGTACATCCCAGTAGATCCTGGTACATCCCAAATCCCTGCCAGTTCCACCCGGTACAACCGAGTACAAGCCTGTACATCCTAGTTCCTCCACAGTACATCCCAGGGCATCCCCGCACATTGTAGTGCCTCCCAGTACATCCCAGATCCCTCCCAGTACATCCCAGATCCCTCCCAGTCTGTCCCAGTACGTCCCAGTACATCCCAGTTCCCTCACAGTACATCCCAGTTCCCTCACAGTTCACACACAGTTCACTCCCAGTTCCATTCCAGTACATCCCAGTACATGCCACTTTCCTCCAAGTAAATCCCAGTACCCTCCCACTACATTCAAGTTCCCTCCCACTTCCCTCTAAGTACATCCCAGTACTTCACAGTTCACTCCCAGTACATCCCAGTTCCCCCTCGGTACATAACAATTCCCTCCCAGTACACCCCAGTACATCCCAGTTCCCTCCCAGTATGTCCCACTACATCCCAGTTCCCTCCCAGTCCATCCCAGTTCCCTCCCAGTAAATCCCAATTCCCAACACTTTCCACCCAGTACATCCCAGTTCCCTCCCAGTACATCCCAGTTCCCTCTAAGTACATCCCAGTACTTCACAGTTCCCTCCCAGTTCACTCCCAGTACACAACAGTTACCTCCCAGTACATCCCAGTACATCCTAGTAGATACTAGGACATTTCAAATCCCTGCCAGTTCCACCCGGTACAACCGAGTACAAGCCTGTACATCCTAGTTCCTCCACAGTACATCCCTGTGCATCCCCGCACATTGTAGTGCCTTCCAGTACATCCCAGGTCCCTCCCAGTTCACTCCCAGTACAAAACAGTTACCTCCCAGTACATCCCAGTACATCCCAGTAGATCCTGGTACATCCCAAATCCCTGCCAGTTCCACCCGGTACAACCCAGTACAAGCCTGTACATCCTAGTTCCTCCACGGTACATCCCAGGACATCCCCGCACATTGTAGTGCCTCCCAGTACATCCCAGCTCCCTCCCAGTACTGGGAGGGAACTGGGACGTACTGGGAGGGAACTGGGATGTACTGGGATGTAATGGGACGGAACTGGGATGTATTGGGAGGCACTGGGAAAGAAGTGGTAGTGAACCGGGAGGGAATTGGGATGTACGGGGATGAACTGGTAGGAAACTGGGAAGTACTGGCATGGAACGGGGATGTATTGGGATGTACAGGAACGGAACTGGAATGTACTGCGATGTATTGGGATGTACTGGCAGCGAGCTGGGATTTACTGGGATGTACTGGGAGGAAACTGGGATATACTGGGAGGAAACTGGGATATACTGGGAGGCATTGGGAGGGAAGTGGGTGTCAACTGGGACATTCCAGTTTCCTCCCAGTACATCCCAGTTGCCTACCAGTGCAGCCCAGAACATCCCAGTTCCCTCCCAGTCCGTCCCAATCCCCTCCCAGTACATCCCAGTTCCCTGCCAGTATGTCCCAGTACATCCCAGTTCCCTCCCAGTACATACCAGTTCCCTCCCACTACATCCCAGTTTCCTCCCAGTTCCCTCCCACTACATCCCAGTACATCCCTGTTCCCTCCCAGTACATACCAGTTCCCTCCCAGTACATCCCAGTTCCCTCCCGGTACATCCCAGTTCCCACCCAGTACATCCTACTACATACCAGTTCCCTCCCAGTTCACTCCCAGTACATCCCAGTACTTCACAGTTCCCTCCCAGTACATCCCAGTACGTCCCAGTTCCCCTCAGTACATAACACTTCCCTCCCAGTACATACCAGTACATCCCAGTGTCCTCACAGTACGTCCCAGTTCCCTCCCAGTACATCCCAGTTCCCTCCCTGTTCCTTCCCAGTACATAACAGTTACCTCCCAGTACATCCCAGTAGATCCTGGTACATCCCAAATCCCTGCCAGTTCCACCCGGTACAACCCAGTACAAGCCTGTACATCCTAGTTCCTCCACAGTACATCCCAGGGCATCCCCGCACATTGTAGTGCCTCCCAGTACATCCCAGTTCCCTCCCAGTACTGGGAGGGACCTGGGATGTACTGGGAGGGAACTGGGACGTACTGGGAGGGACCTGGGATGTACTGGGATGTAATGGGTCGGAACTGGGATGTATTGGGAGGCACTGGGAAAGAAGTGGTAGTGAACCGGGAGGGAATTGGGATGTACGGGGATGAACTGGTAGGAAACTGGGATGTACTGGCATGGAATGGGGATGTATTGGGATGTACAGGAATGGAACTGGAATGTACAGCGATGTATTGGCATGTACTGGGAGCAAACTGGGATTTACTGGGATGTACTGGGAGGAAACTGGGATATACTGGGAGGAAACTGGGATATACTGGGAGGCATTGGGAGGGAAGTGGGTGTCAACTGGGACATTCCAGTTTCCTCCCAGTACATCCCAGTTCCCTACCAGTGCAGCCCAGTACATCCCAGTTCCCTCCCAGTCCGTCCCAATCCCCTCCCAGTACATCCCAGTTCCCTGCCAGTATGTCCCAGTACATCCCAGTTCCCTCCCAGTACATACCAGTTCCCTCCCAGTACATCCCAGTTCCCTCCCAGTTCCCTCCCACTACATCCCAGTACATCCCAGTTCCCTCCCAGTACATACCAGTTCCCTCCCAGTACATCCCAGTACATCCTGGTACATCCCAGTTCCCACCCAGTACATCCTACTACATACCAGTTCCCTCCCAGTTCACTCCCAGTACATCCCAGTACTTCACAGTTCCCTCCCAGTACATCCCAGTACGTCCCAGTTCCCCTCAGTACATAACACTTCCCTCCCAGTACATACCAGTACATCCCAGTGTCCTCACAGTACGTCCCAGTTTTCTCCCAGTACATCCCAGTTCCCTCCCTGTTCCTTCCCAGTACATAACAGTTACCTCCCAGTACATCCCAGTAGATCCTGGTACATCCCAAATCCCTGCCAGTTCCACCCGGTACAACCCAGTACAAGCCTGTACATCCTAGTTCCTCCACAGTACATCCCAGGGCATCCCCGCACATTGTAGTGCCTCCCAGTACATCCCAGCTCCCTCCCAGTACTGGGAGGGAACTGGGATGTACTGGGAGGGACCTGGGATGTACTGGGAGGGACCTGGGATGTACTGGGATGTAATGGGACGGAACTGGGATGTAATGGGACGGAACTGGGAAAGAAGTGGTAGTGAACCGGGAGGGAATTGGGATGTACGGGGATGAACTGGTAGGGAACTGGGATGTACTGGCATGGAATGGGGATGTATTGGGATGTACAGGAACGGAACTGGAATGTACTGCGATGTACTGGGATGTACTGGGAGCAAACTGGGATTTACTGGGATGTACTGGGAGGAAACTGGGATATACTGGGAGGCACTGGGAGGGAAGTGGGTGTCAACTGGGACATTCCAGTTTCCTCCCAGTACATCCCAGTTCCCTACCAGTGCAGCCCAGTACATCCCAGATCCCTCCCAGTACATCCCAGTTCCCTCCCAGTCCGTCCCAGTACATCCCAGTACATCCCAGTTCCCTCACAGTACATCCCAGTTCCCTCCCAGTAAATCCCAGTTCCCAACACTTTCCACCCAGTACATCCCAGTTCCCTCCCAGTACATCCCAGTTCCCTCTAAGTACATCCCAGTACTTCACAGTTCCCTCCCAGTTCACTCCCAGTACATAACAGTTACCTCCCAGTACATCCCAGTAGATCCTGGTACATCCCAAATCCCTGCCAGTTCCACCCGGTACAACCCAGTACAAGCCTGTACATCCTAGTTCCTCCACGGTACATCCCAGGACATCCCCGCACATTGTAGTGCCTCCCAGTACATCCCAGCTCCCTCCCAGTACTGGGAGGGAACTGGGACGTACTGGTAGGGAACTGGGATGTACTGGCATGGAACGGGGATGTATTGGGATGTACAGGAACAGAACTGGAATGTACAGCGATGTATTGGCATGTACTGGCAGCGAGCTGGGATTTACTGGGATGTACTGGGAGGAAACTGGGATATACTGGGAGGAAACTGGGATATACTGGGAGGCATTGGGAGGGAAGTGGGTGTCAACTGGGACATTCCAGTTTCCTCCCAGTACATCCCAGTTCCCTACCAGTGCAGCCCAGTACATCCCAGTTCCCTCCCAGTCCGTCCCAATCCCCTCCCAGTACATCCCAGTTCCCTGCCAGTATGTCCCAGTACATCCCAGCTCCCTCCCAGTACATACCAGTTCCCTCCCAGTACATCCCAGTTCCCTCCCAGTTCCCTCCCACTACATCCCAGTACATCCCAGTTCCCTCCCAGTACATACCAGTTCCCTCCCAGTACATCCCAGTACATCCTGGTACATCCCAGTTCCCACCCAGTACATCCTACTACATACCAGTTCCCTCCCAGTTCACACCCAGTACATCCCAGTACTTCACAGTTCCCTCCCAGTACATCCCAGTACGTCCCAGTTCCCCTCAGTACATAACACTTCCCTCCCAGTACATACCAGTACATCCCAGTGTCCTCACGGTACGACCCAGTTCCCTCCCAGTACATCCCAGTTCCCTCCCAGTTCACTCCCAGTACATCCCAGTACTTCACATTTCCCTCCCAGTACATCCCAGTACGTCCCAGTTCCCCTCAGTACATAACACTTCCCTCCCAGTACATACCAGTACATCCCAGTGTCCTCACAGTACGTCCCAGTTCCCTCCCAGTACATCCCAGTTCCCTACCAGTACATCCCAGTTCCCTCCCTGTTCCTTCCCAGTACATAACAGTTACCTCCCAGTACATCCCAGTAGATCCTGGTACATCCCAAATCCCTGCCAGTTCCACCCGGTACAACCCAGTACAAGCCTGTACATCCTAGTTCCTCCACAGTACATCCCAGGTCATCCCCGCACATTGTAGTGCTTCCCAGTACATCCCAGCTCCCTCCCAGTACTGGGAGGGACCTGGGATGTACTGGGAGGGACCTGGGATGTACTGGGAGGGAACTGGGATGTACTGGGATGTAATGGGACGGAACTGGGATGTAATGGGACGGAACTGGGAAAGAAGTGGTAGTGAACCGGGAGGGAATTGGGATGTACGGGGATGAATTGGTAGGGAACTGGGATGTACTGGCATGGAATGGGGATGTATTGGGATGTACAGGAACGGAACTGGAATGTACTGCGATGTACTGGGATGTACTGGGAGCAAACTGGGATTTACTGGGATGTACTGGGAGGAAACTGGGATATACTGGGAGGCACTGGGAGGGAAGTGGGTGTCAACTGGGACATTCCAGTTTCCTCCCAGTACATCCCAGTTCCCTACCAGTGCAGCCCAGTACATCCCAGATCCCTCCCAGTACATCCCAGTTCCCTCCCAGTCCGTCCCAGTACATCCCAGTACATCCAAGTTCCCTCACAGTACATCCCAGTTCCCTCCCAGTAAATCCCAGTTCCCAACACTTTCCACCCAGTACATCCCAGTTCCCTCCCAGTACATCCCAATTCCCTCTAAGTACATCCCAGTACTTCACAGTTCCCTCCCAGTTCACTCCCAGTACACAACAGTTACCTCCCAGTACATCCCAGTACATCCTAGTAGATACTAGGACATTTCAAATCCCTGCCAGTTCCACCCGGTACAACCGAGTACAAGCCTGTACATCCTAGTTCCTCCACAGTACATCCCTGTGCATCCCCGCACATTGTAGTGCCTTCCAGTACATCCCAGGTCCCTCCCAGTTCACTCCCAGTACACAACAGTTACCTCCCAGTACATCCCAGTACATCCCAGTAGATCCTGGTACATCCCAAATCCCTGCCAGTTCCACCCGGTACAACCCAGTACAAGCCTGTACATCCTAGTTCCTCCACGGTACATCCCAGGACATCCCCGCACATTGTAGTGCCTCCCAGTACGTCCCAGCTCCCTCCCAGTACTGGGAGGGAACTGGGACGTACTGGGAGGGAACTGGGATGTACTGGGATGTAATGGGACGGAACTGGGATGTATTGGGAGGCACTGGGAAAGAAGTGGTAGTGAACCGGGAGGGAATTGGGATGTACGGGGATGAACTGGTAGGAAACTGGGATGTACTGGCATGGAACGGGGATGTATTGGGATGTACAGGAACGGAACTGGAATGTACTGCGATGTACTGGGATGTACTGGGAGCGAACTGGGATTTACTGGGATGTACTGGGAGGAAACTGGGATATACTGGGAGGAAACTGGGATATACTGGGAGGCATTGGGAGGGAAGTGGGTGTCAACTGGGACATTCCAGTTTCCTCCCAGTACATCCCAGTTCCCTACCAGTGCAGCCCAGTACATCCCAGTTCCCTCCCAGTCCGTCCCAATCCCCTCCCAGTACATCCCAGTTCCCTGCCAGTATGTCCCAGTACATCCCAGTTCCCTCCCAGTACATACCAGTTCGCTCCCAGTACATCCCAGTTCCCTCCCAGTTCCCTCCCACTACATCCCAGTACATCCCAGTTCCCTCCCAGTACATACCAGTTCCCTCCCAGTACATCCCAGTACATCCTGGTACATCCCAGTTCCCACCCAGTACATCCTACTACATACCAGTTCCCTCCCAGTTCACTCCCAGTACATCCCAGTACTTCACAGTTCCCTCCCAGTACATCCCAGTTCCCCTCAGTACATAACACTTCCCTCCCAGTACATACCAGTACATCCCAGTGTCCTCACGGTACGTCCCAGTTCCCTCCCAGTACATCCCAGTTCCCTCCCAGTTCACTCCCAGTACATAACAGTTACCTCCCAGTACATCCTAGTAGATCCTAGGACATTTCAAATCCCTGCCAGTTCCACCCGGTACAACCCAGTACAAGCCTGTACATCCTAGTTCCTCCACGGTACATCCCAGGGCATCCCCGCACATTGTAGTGCCTCCCAGTACATCCCAGTTCCCTCCCAGTACTGGGAGGGACCTGGGATGTACTGGGAGGGACCTGGGACGTACTGGGAGGGAACTGGGATGTACTGGGATGTAATGGGACGGAACTGGGATGTATTGGGAGGCACTGGGAAAGAAGTGGTAGTGAACCGGGAGGGAATTGGGATGTACGGGGATGAACTGGTAGGAAACTGGGATGTACTGGCATGGAACGGGGATGTATTGGGATGTACAGGAACGGAAGTGGAATGTACTGCGATGTACTGGGATGTACTGGGAGCGAACTGGGATTTACTGGGATGTACTGGGAGGAAACTGGGATATACTGGGAGGAAACTGGGATATACTGGGAGGCATTGGGAGGGAAGTGGGTGTCAACTGGGACATTCCAGTTTCCTCCCAGTACATCCCAGTTCCCTACCAGTGCAGCCCAGTACATCCCAGTTCCCTCCCAGTCCGTCCCAATCCCCTCCCAGTACATCCCAGTTCCCTGCCAGTATGTCCCAGTACATCCCAGTTCCCTCCCAGTACATACCAGTTCGCTCCCAGTACATCCCAGTTCCCACCCAGTTCCCTCCAACTACATCCCAGTACATCCCAGTTCCCTCCCAGTACATACCAGTTCCCTCCCAGTACATCCCAGTACATCCTGGTACATCCCAGTTCCCACCCAGTACATCCTACTACATACCAGTTCCCTCCCAGTTCACTCCCAGTACATCCCAGTACTTCACAGTTCCCTCCCAGTACATCCCAGTTCCCCTCAGTACATAACACTTCCCTCCCAGTACATACCAGTACATCCCAGTGTCCTCACGGTACGTCCCAGTTCCCTCCCAGTACATCCCAGTTCCCTCCCAGTTCACTCCCAGTACATAACAGTTACCTCCCAGTACATCCCAGGAGATCCTGGTACATCCCAAATCCCTGCCAGTTCCACCCGGTACAACCCAGTACAAGCCTGTACATCCTAGTTCCTCCACAGTACATCCCAGGGCATCCCCGCACATTGTAGTGCCTCCCAGTACATCCCAGTTCCCTCCCAGTACTGGGAGGGACCTGGGATGTACTGGGAGGGACCTGGGACGTACTGGGAGGGAACTGGGATGTACTGGGATGTAATGGGACGGAACTGGGATGTATTGGGAGGCACTGGGAAAGAAGTGGTAGTGAACCGGGAGGGAATTGGGATGTACTGGGATGAACTGGTAGGAAACTGGGATGTACTGGCATGGAATGGGGATGTATTGGGATGTACAGGAACAGAACTGGAATGTACAGCGATGTATTGGCATGTACTGGCAGCAAGCTGGGATTTACTGGGATGTACTGGGAGGAAACTGGGATATACTGGGAGGAAACTGGGATATACTGGGAGGCACTGGGAGGGAAGTGGGTGTCAACTGGGACATTCCAGTTTCCTCCCAGTACATCCCAGTTCCCTACCAGTGCAGCCCAGTACATCCCAGTTCCCTCCCAGTCCGTCCCAATCCCCTCCCAGTACATCCCAGTTCCCTGCCAGTATGTCCCAGTACATCCCAGTTCCCTCCCAGTACATACCAGTTCCCTCCCAGTTCCCTCCCACTACATCCCAGTACATCCCAGTTCCCTCCCAGTACATACCAGTTCCCTCCCAGTACATCCCAGTTCCCTCCCGGTACATCCCAGTTCCCACCCAGTACATCCTACTACATACCAGTTCCCTCCCAGTTCACTCCCAGTACATCCCAGTACTTCACAGTTCCCTCCCAGTACATCCCAGTACGTCCCAGTTCCCCTCAGTACATAACACTTCCCTCCCAGTACATACCAGTACATCCCAGTGTCCTCACAGTAAGTCCCAGTTCCCTCCCAGTACATCCCAGTTCCCTCCCAGTACATCCCAGTTCCCTCCCTGTTCCTTCCCAGTACATAACAGTTACCTCCCAGTACATCCCAGTAGATCCTGGTACATCCCAAATCCCTGCCAGTTCCACCCGGTACAACCCAGTACAAGCCTGTACATCCTAGTTCCTCCACAGTACATCCCAGGGCATCCCCGCACATTGTAGTGCCTCCCAGTACATCCCAGGTCCCTCCCAGTACTGGGAGGGAGCTGGGATGTACTGGGAGGGACCTGGGATGTACTGGGAGGGAACTGGGATGTGCTGGGATGTAATGGGACGGAACTGGGATGTAATGGGACGGAACTGGGAAAGAAGTGGTAGTGAACCGGGAGGGAATTGGGATGTACGGGGATGAACTGGTAGGGAACTGGGATGTACTGGCATGGAACGGGGATGTATTGGGATGTACAGGAACGGAACTGGAATGTACTGCGATGTACTGGGATGTACTGGGAGCAAACTGGGATTTACTGGGATGTACTGGGAGGAAACTGGGATATACTGGGAGGCACTGGGAGGGAAGTGGGTGTCAACTGGGACATTCCAGTTTCCTCCCAGTACATCCCAGTTCCCTACCAGTGCAGCCCAGTACATCCCAGTTCCCTCCCAGTCCGTCCCAATCCCCTCCCAGTACATCCCAGTTCCCTGCCAGTATGTCCCAGTACATCCCAGTTCCCTCCCAGTACATACCAGTTCCCTCCCAGTACATCCCAGTTCCCTCCCATTTCCCTCCCACTACATCCCAGTACATCCCAGTTCCCTGCCAGTACATACCAGTTCCCTCCCAGTACATCCCAGTTCCCTCCCGGTACATCCCAGTTCCCACCCAGTACATCCTACTACATACCAGTTCCCTCCCAGTTCACTCCCAGTACATCCCAGTACTTCACAGTTCCCTCCCAGTACATCCCAGTACGTCCCAGTTCCCCTCAGTACATAACACTTCCCTCCCAGTACATACCAGTACATCCCAGTGTCCTCACAGTAAGTCCCAGTTCCCTCCCAGTACATCCCAGTTCCCTACCAGTACATCCCAGTTCCCTCCCAGTCCGTCCCAATCCCCTCCCAGTACATCCCAGTTCCCTGCCAGTATGTCCCAGTACATCCCAGTTCCCTCCCAGTACATACCAGTTCCCTCCCAGTACATCCCAGTACATCCCAGTTCCCACCCAGTACATCCTACTACATACCAGTTCCCTCCCAGTTCACTCCCAGTACATCCCAGTACTTCACAGTTCCCTCCCAGTACATCCCAGTACGTCCCAGTTCCCCTCAGTACATAACACTTCCCTCCCAGTACATACCAGTACATCCCAGTGTCCTCACAGTACGTCCCAGTTCCCTCACAGTACTGGGAGGGAACTGGGATGTACTGGGAGGGAACTGGGATGTACTGGGATGTAATGGGACGGAACTGGGATGTATTGGGAGGCACTGGGAAAGAAGTGGTAGTGAACCGGGAGGGAATTGGGATGTACGGGGATGAACTGGTAGGAAACTGGGATGTACTGGCATGGAACGGGGATGTATTGGGATGGACAGGAACGGAACTGGAATGTACGGCGATGTATTGGGATGTACTGGGAGCGAACTGGGATTTACTGGGATGTACTGGGAGGAAACTGGGATATACTGGGAGGAAACTGGGATATACTGGGAGGAACCTGGGAGGGAAGTGGGTGTCAACTGGGACATTCCAGTTTCCTCCCAGTACATCCCAGTTCCCTACCAGTGCAGCCCAGTACATCCCAGATCCCTCCCAGTCCCTCCCAGTACATCCCAGTACATCCCAGTTCCCTCACAGTACATCCCAGTTCCCTCCCAGTTCACACACAGTTCACTCCCAGTTCCATTCCAGTACATCCCAGTACATGCCAGTTGCCTCCCAGTTTCCTCTAAGTACATCCCAGTACTTTAAAGTTCCCTCCCAGTACATCCCAGTTCCCTCACAGTACATCCCAGTACTTCACAGTTCACTCCCACTACATCCCAGTACGTCCCAGTTCCCCCTTGGTACATAACACTTCCCTCCCAATACATCCAAGTTCCCTCCCAGTACATCCCAATCCCCTCCCAGTACATCCCAGTTCCCTGCCAGTATGTCCCAGTACATCCCAGTTCCCTCCCAGTACATACCAGTTCCCTCCCGCTACATCCCAGTTCCCTCCCAGTTCCCTCCCACTACATCCCAGTTCCCTCCCAGTACATACCAGTTCCCTCCCAGTATATCCCAGTACATCCTGGTACATCCCAGTTCCCACCCAGTACATCCTACTACATACCAGTTCCCTCCCAGTTCACTCCCAGTACATCCCAGTACTTCACAGTTCCCTCCCAGTACATCCCAGTACGTCCCAGTTCCCCTCAGTACATAACACTTCCCTCCCAGTACATACCAGTACATCCCAGTGTCCTCACAGTACGTCCCAGTTCCCTCCCAGTACATCCCAGTTCCCTACCAGTACATCCCAGTTCCCTCCCTGTTCCTTCCCAGTACATAACAGTTACCTCCCAGTACATCCCAGTAGATCCTGGTACATCCCAAATCCCTGCCAGTTCCACCCGGTACAACCCAGTACAAGCCTGTACATCCTAGTTCCTCCACAGTACATCCCAGGGCATCCCCGCACATTGTAGTGCCTCCCAGTACATCCCAGTTCCCTCCCAGTACTGGGAGGGACCTGGGATGTACTGGGAGGGACCTGGGATGTACTGGGACGGAACTGGGATGTATTGGGAGGCACTGGGAAAGAAGTGGTAGTGAACCGGGAGGGAATTGGGATGTACGGGGATGAACTGGTAGGAAACTGGGATGTACTGGCATGGAACGGGGATGTATTGGGATGTACAGGAACGGAACTGGAATGTACTGCGATGTACTGGGATGTACTGGGAGCGAACTGGGATTTACTGGGATGTACTGGGAGGAAACTGGGATATACTGGGAGGAAACTGGGATATACTGGGAGGCACTGGGAGGGAAGTGGGTGTCAACTGGGACATTCCAGTTTCCTCCCAGTACATCCCAGTTCCCTACCAGTGCAGCCCAGTACATCCCAGTTCCCTCCCAGTCCGTCCCAATCCCCTCCCAGTACATCCCAGTTCCCTGCCAGTATGTCCCAGTACATCCCAGTTCCCTCCCAGTACATACCAGTTCCCTCCCAGTACATCCCAGTTCCCTCCCGGTACATCCCAGTTCCCACCCAGTACATCCTACTACATACCAGTTCCCTCCCAGTTCACTCCCAGTACATCCCAGTACTTCACAGTTCCCTCCCAGTACATCCCAGTACGTCCCAGTTCCCCTCAGTACATAACACTTCCCTCCCAGTACATACCAGTACATCCCAGTGTCCTCACGGTACGTCCCAGTTCCCTCCCAGTACATCCCAGTTCCCTCCCAGTTCACTCCCAGTACATAACAGTTACCTCCCAGTACATCCTAGTGATCCTAGGACATTTCAAATCCCTGCCAGTTCCACCCGGTACAACCCAGTACAAGCCTGTACATCCTAGTTCCTCCACGGTACATCCCAGGGCATCCCCGCACATTGTAGTGCCTCCCAGTATGCCTCCCAGTACATCCCAGTTCCCTCCCAGTAAATCCCAGTTCCCTCCCAGTACATCCTGGTACATCCCAGTTCCCACCCAGTACATACCAGTTCCCTCCCAGTACATCCCAGTTCCCTCCCAGTTCCCTCCCACTACATCCCAGTACATCCCAGTTCCCTCCCAGTACATACCAGTTCCCTCCCAGTACATCCCAGTGTCCTCACAGTACGTCCCAGTTCCCACCCAGTACATCCTACTACATACCAGTTCCCTCCCAGTTCACTCCCAGTACATCCCAGTACTTCACAGTTCCCTCCCAGTACATCCCAGTACGTCCCAGTTCCCCTCAGTACATAACACTTCCCTCCCAGTACATACCAGTACATCCCAGTGTCCTCACAGTAAGTCCCAGTTCCCTCCCAGTACATCCCAGTTCCCTCCCAGTACATCCCAGTTCCCTCCCTGTTCCTTCCCAGTACATAACAGTTACCTCCCAGTACATCCCAGTAGATCCTGGTACATCCCAAATCCCTGCCAGTTCCACCCGGTATAACCCAGTACAAGCCTGTACATCCTAGTTCCTCCACAGTACATCCCAGGGCATCCCCACACATTGTAGTGCCTCCCAGTACATCCCAGTTCCCTCCCAGTACTGGGAGGGACCTGGGATGTACTGAGAGGGACCTGGGATGTACTGGGAGGGAACTGGGATGTGCTGGGATGTAATGGGACGGAACTGGGATGTAATGGGACGGAACTGGGAAAGAAGTGGTAGTGAACCGGGAGGGAATTGGGCTGTACGGGGATGAACTGGTAGGGAACTGGGATGTACTGGCATGGAACGGGGATGTATTGGGATGTACAGGAACGGAACTGGAATGTACTGCGATGTACTGGGATGTACTGGGAGCAAACTGGGATTTACTGGGATGTACTGGGAGGAAACTGGGATATACTGGGAGGCACTGGGAGGGAAGTGGGTGTCAACTGGGACATTCCAGTTTCCTCCCAGTACATCCCAGTTCCCTACCAGTGCAGCCCAGTACATCCCAGTTCCCTCCCAGTCCGTCCCAATCCCCTCCCAGTACATCCCAGTTCCCTGCCAGTATGTCCCAGTACATCCCAGTTCCCTCCCAGTACATACCAGTTCCCTCCCAGTACATCCCAGTTCCCTCCCAGTTCCCTCCCACTACATCCCAGTACATGCCAGTTCCCTCCCAGTACATCCCAGTTCCCTCCCAGTACATCCCAGTTCCCTCCCGGTACATCCCAGTTCCCACCCAGTACATCCTACTACATACCAGTTCCCTCCCAGTTCACTCCCAGTACATCCCAGTACTTCACAGTTCCCTCCCAGTACGTCCCAGTTCCCCTCAGTACATAACACTTCCCTCCCAGTACATACCAGTACATCCCAGTGTCCTCACAGTAAGTCCCAGTTCCCTCCCAGTACATCCCAGTTCCCTACCAGTACATCCCAGTTCCCTCCCAGTCCGTCCCAATCCCCTCCCAGTACATCCCAGTTCCCTGCCAGTATGTCCCAGTACATCCCAGTTCCCTCCCAGTACATACCAGTTCCCTCCCAGTACATCCTGGTACATCCCAGTTCCCACCCAGTACATCCTACTACATACCAGTTCCCTCCCAGTTCACTCCCAGTACATCCCAGTACTTCACAGTTCCCTCCCAGTACATCCCAGTACGTCCCAGTTCCCCTCAGTACATAACACTTCCCTCCCAGTACATACCAGTACATCCCAGTGTCCTCACAGTACGTCCCAGTTCCCTCACAGTACTGGGAGGGAACTGGGATGTACTGGGAGGGAACTGGGATGTACTGGGATGTAATGGGACGGAACTGGGATGTATTGGGAGGCATTGGGAAAGAAGTGGTAGTGAACCGGGAGGGAATTGGGATGTACGGGGATGAACTGGTAGGAAACTGGGATGTACTGGCATGGAACGGGGATGTATTGGGATGGACAGGAACGGAACTGGAATGTACGGCGATGTATTGGGATGTACTGGGAGCGAACTGGGATTTACTGGGATGTACTGGGAGGAAACTGGGATATACTGGGAGGAAACTGGGATATACTGGGAGGAACCTGGGAGGGAAGTGGGTGTCAACTGGGACATTCCAGTTTCCTCCCAGTACATCCCAGTTCCCTACCAGTGCAGCCCAGTACATCCCAGATCCCTCCCAGTCCCTCCCAGTACATCCCAGTACATCCCAGTTCCCTCACAGTACATCCCAGTTCCCTCCCAGTTCACACACAGTTCACTCCCAGTTCCATTCCAGTACATCCCAGTACATGCCAGTTGCCTCCCAGTTTCCTCTAAGTACATCCCAGTACTTTAAAGTTCCCTCCCAGTACATCCCAGTTCCCTCACAGTACATCCCAGTACTTCACAGTTCACTCCCACTACATCCCAGTACGTCCCAGTTCCCCCTTGGTACATAACACTTCCCTCCCAATACATCCAAGTTCCCTCCCAGTACATCCCAATCCCCTCCCAGTACATCCCAGTTCCCTGCCAGTATGTCCCAGTACATCCCAGTTCCCTCCCAGTACATACCAGTTCCCTCCCGCTACATCCCAGTTTCCTCCCAGTTCCCTCCCACTACATCCCAGTTCCCTCCCAGTACATACCAGTTCCCTCCCAGTAAATCCCAGTTCCCTCCCAGTACATCCCAGTTCCCACCCAGTACATCCTACTACATACCAGTTCCCTCCCAGTTCACTCCCAGTACATCCCAGTACTTCACAGTTCCCTCCCAGTACATCCCAGTACGTCCCAGTTCCCCTCAGTACATAACACTTCCCTCCCAGTACATACCAGTACATCCCAGTGTCCTCACAGTACGTCCCAGTTCCCTCCCAGTACATCCCAGTTCCCTACCAGTACATCCCAGTTCCCTCCCTATTCCTTCCCAGTACATAACAGTTACCTCCCAGTACATCCCAGTAGATCCTGGTACATCCCAAATCCCTGCCAGTTCCACCCGGTACAACCCAGTACAAGCCTGTACATCCTAGTTCCTCCACAGTACATCCCAGGGCATCCCCGCACATTGTAGTGCCTCCCAGTACATCCCAGTTCCCTCCCAGTACTGGGAGGGAACTGGGATGTACTGGGATGTAATGGGACGGAACTGGGATGTAATGGGACGGAACTGGGAAAGAAGTGGTAGTGAACCGGGAGGGAATTGGGATGTACGGGGATGAACTGGTAGGGAACTGGGATGTACTGGCATGGAACGGGGATGTACTGGGATGTACAGGAACAGAACTGGAATGTACAGCGATGTATTGGCATGTACTGGGAGCGAGCTGGGATTTACTGGGATGTACTGGGAGGAAACTGGGATATACTGGGAGGAAACTGGGATATACTGGGAGGCACTGGGAGGGAAGTGGGTGTCAACTGGGACATTCCAGTTTCCTCCCAGTACATCCCAGTTCCCTACCAGTGCAGCCCAGTACATCCCAGTTCCCTCCCAGTCCGTCCCAATCCCCTCCCAGTACATCCCAGTTCCCTGCCAGCATGTCCCAGTACATCCCAGTTCCCTCCCAGTACATACCAGTTCCCTCCCAGTACATCCCAGTTCCCTCCCAGTTCCCTCCCACTACATCCCAGTTCCCTCCCAGTACATACCAGTTCCCTCCCAGTACATCCCAGTACATCCTGGTACATCCCAGTTCCCACCCAGTACATCCTACTACTTACCAGTTCCCTCCCAGTTCACTCCCAGTACATCCCAGTACTTCACAGTTCCCTCCCAGTACATCCCAGTACGCACCAGTTCCCCTCAGTACATAACACTTCCCTCCCAGTACATAACAGTACATCCCAGTGTCCTCACAGTACGTCCCAGTTCCCTCCCAGTACATCCCAGTTTCCTCCCAGTACATCCCAGTTCCCTCCCTGTTCCTTCCCAGTACATAACAGTTACCTCCCAGTACATCCCAGTACATCCCAGTAGATCCTGGTACATCCCAAATCCCTGCCAGTTCCACCCGGTACAACCCAGTACAAGCCTGTACATCCTAGTTCCTCCACAGTACATCCCAGGGCATCCCCGCACATTGTAGTGCCTCCCAGTACATCCCAGTTCCCTCCCAGTACTGGGAGGGACCTGGGATGTACTGGGAGGGACCTGGGATGTACTGGGAGGGAACTGGGATGTAATGGGACGGAACTGGGATGTATTGGGAGGCACTGGGAAAGAAGTGGTAGTGAACCGGGAGGGAATTGGGATGTACGGGGATGAACTGGTAGGAAACTGGGATGTACTGGCATGGAACGGGGATGTATTGGGATGTACAGGAACGGAACTGGAATGTACTGCGATGTACTGGGATGTACTGGGAGCGAACTGGGATTTACTGGGATGTACTGGGAGGAAACTGGGATATACTGGGAGGAAACTGGGATATACTGGGAGGCATTGGGAGGGAAGTGGGTGTCAACTGGGACATTCCAGTTTCCTCCCAGTACATCCCAGTTCCCTACCAGTGCAGCCCAGTACATCCCAGTTCCCTCCCAGTCCGTCCCAATCCCCTCCCAGTACATCCCAGTTCCCTGCCAGTATGTCCCAGTACATCCCAGTTCCCTCCCAGTACATACCAGTTCCCTCCCAGTACATCCCAGTTCCCTCCCGGTACATCCCAGTTCCCTCCCGGTACATCCCAGTTCCCACCCAGTACATCCTACTACATACCAGTTCCCTCCCAGTTCACTCCCAGTACATCCCAGTACTTCACAGTTCCCTCCCAGTACATCCCAGTACGTCCCAGTTCCCCTCAGTAGATAACACTTCCCTCCCAGTACATACCAGTACATCCCAGTGTCCTCACGGTACGTCCCAGTTCCCTCCCAGTACATCCCAGTTCCCTCCCAGTTCACTCCCAGTACATAACAGTTACCTCCCAGTACATCCTAGTGATCCTAGGACATTTCAAATCCCTGCCAGTTCCACCCGGTACAACCCAGTACAAGCCTGTACATCCTAGTTCCTCCACGGTACATCCCAGGGCATCCCCGCACATTGTAGTGCCTCCCAGTATGCCTCCCAGTACATCCCAGTTCCCTCCCAGTAAATCCCAGTTCCCTCCCAGTACATCCTGGTACATCCCAGTTCCCACCCAGTACATCCTACTACATACCAGTTCCCTCCCAGTTCACTCCCAGTACATCCCAGTACTTCACAGTTCCCTCCCAGTACATCCCAGTACGTCCCAGTTCCCCTCAGTACATAACACTTCCCTCCCAGTACATACCAGTACATCCCAGTGTCCTCAAAGTACGTCCCAGTTCCCTCACAGTACTGGGAGGGACCTGGGATGTAATGGGACGGAACTGGGATGTATTGGGAGGCACTGGGAAAGAAGTGGTAGTGAACCGGGAGGGAATTGGGATGTACGGGGATGAACTGGTAGGAAACTGGGATGTACTGGCATGGAACGGGGATGTATTGGGATGGACAGGAACGGAACTGGAATGTACGGCGATGTATTGGGATGTACTGGGAGCGAACTGGGATTTACTGGGATGTACTGGGAGGAAACTGGGATATACTGGGAGGAAACTGGGATATACTGGGAGGCACTGGGAGGGAAGTGGGTGTCAACTGGGACATTCCAGTTTCCTCCCAGTACATCCCAGTTCCCTACCAGTGCAGCCCAGTACATCCCAGTTCCCTCCCAGTCCGTCCCAATCCCCTCCCAGTACATCCCAGTTCCCTGCCAGTATGTCCCAGTACATCCCAGTTCCCTCCCAGTACATACCAGTTCCCTCCCAGTACATCCCAGTTCCCTCCCGGTACATCCCAGTTCCCACCCAGTACATCCTACTACATACCAGTTCCCTCCCAGTTCACTCCCAGTACATCCCAGTACTTCACAGTTCCCTCCCAGTACATCCCAGTACGTCCCAGTTCCCCTCAGTACATAACACTTCCCTCCCAGTACATACCAGTACATCCCAGTGTCCTCACGGTACGTCCCAGTTCCCTCCCAGTACATCCCAGTTCCCTACCAGTGCAGCCCAGTACATCCCAGATCCCTCCCAGTCCCTCCCAGTACATCCCAGTACATCCCAGTTCCCTCACAGTACATCCCAGTTCCCTCCCAGTTCACACACAGTTCACTCCCAGTTCCATTCCAGTACATCCCAGTACATGCCAGTTGCCTCCCTGTTTCCTCTAAGTACATCCCAGTACTTTAAAGTTCCCTCCCAGTACATCCCAGTTCCCTCACAGTACATCCCAGTACTTCACAGTTCACTCCCACTACATCCCAGTACGTCCCAGTTCCCCCTTGGTACATAACACTTCCCTCCCAATACATCCAAGTTCCCTCCCAGTACATCCCAATCCCCTCCCAGTACATCCCAGTTCCCTGCCAGTATGTCCCAGTACATCCCAGTTCCCTCCCAGTACATACCAGTTCCCTCCCGCTACATCCCAGTTCCCTCCCAGTTCCCTCCCACTACATCCCAGTTCCCTCCCAGTACATACCAGTTCCCTCCCAGTATATCCCAGTACATCCTGGTACATCCCAGTTCCCACCCAGTACATCCTACTACATACCAGTTCCCTCCCAGTTCACTCCCAGTACATCCCAGTACTTCACAGTTCCCTCCCAGTACATCCCAGTACGTCCCAGTTCCCCTCAGTACATAACACTTCCCTCCCAGTACATACCAGTACATCCCAGTGTCCTCACAGTACGTCCCAGTTCCCTCCCAGTACATCCCAGTTCCCTCCCTGTTCCTTCCCAGTACATAACAGTTACCTCCCAGTACATCCCAGTAGATCCTGGTACATCCCAAATCCCTGCCAGTTCCACCCGGTACAACCGAGTACAAGCCTGTACATCCTAGTTCCTCCACAGTACATCCCAGGGCATCCCCGCACATTGTAGTGCCTCCCAGTACATCCCAGTTCCCTCCCAGTACTGGGAGGGACCTGGGATGTACTGGGAGGGACCTGGGATGTACTGGGATGTAATGGGACGGAACTGGGATGTAATGGGACGGAACTGGGATGTAATGGGACGGAACTGGGATGTAATGGGACGGAACTGGGAAAGAAGTGGTAGTGAACCGGGAGGGAATTGGGATGTACGGGGATGAACTGGTAGGGAACTGGGATGTACTGGCATGGAATGGGGATGTATTGGGATGTACAGGAACGGAACTGGAATGTACTGCGATGTACTGGGATGTACTGGGAGCAAACTGGGATTTACTGGGATATACTGGGAGGAAACTGGGATATACTGGGAGGCATTGGGAGGGAAGTGGGTGTCAACTGGGACATTCCAGTTTCCTCCCAGTACATCCCAGTTCCCTACCAGTGCAGCCCAGTACATCCCAGATCCCGCCCAGTACATCCCAGTTCCCTCCCAGTCCGTCCCAATCCCCTCCCAGTACATCCCAGTTCCCTGCCAGTATGTCCCAGTACATCCCAGTTCCCTCCCAGTACATACCAGTTCCCTCCCAGTACATCCTGGTACATCCCAGTTCCCACCCAGTACATCCTACTACATACCAGTTCCCTCCCAGTTCACTCCCAGTACATCCCAGTACTTCACAGTTCCCTCCCAGTACATCCCAGTACGTCCCAGTTCCCCTCAGTACATAACACTTCCCTCCCAGTACATAACAGTACATCCCAGTGTCCTCACAGTACGTCCCAGTTCCCTCACAGTACTGGGAGGGAACTGGGATGTACTGGGAGGGAACTGGGATGTACTGGGATGTAATGGGACGGAACTGGGATGTATTGGGAGGCACTGGGAAAGAAGTGGTAGTGAACCGGGAGGGAATTGGGATGTACGGGGATGAACTGGTAGGAAACTGGGATGTACAGGCATGGAACGGGGATGTATTGGGATGGACAGGAACGGAACTGGAATGTACGGCGATGTATTGGGATGTACTGGGAGCGAACTGGGATTTACTGGGATGTACTGGGAGGAAACTGGGATATACTGGGAGGAAACTGGGATATACTGGGAGGAAACTGGGAGGGAAGTGGGTGTCAACTGGGACATTCCAGTTTCCTCCCAGTACATCCCAGTTCCCTACCAGTGCAGCCCAGTACATCCCAGATCCCTCCCAGTCCCTCCCAGTACACCCCAGTACATCCCAGTTCCCTCACAGTACATCCCAGTTCCCTCCCAGTTCACACACAGTTCACTCCCAGTTCCATTCCAGTACATCCCAGTACATGCCAGTTGCCTCCCAGTTTCCTCTAAGTACATCCCAGTACTTTAAAGTTCCCTCCCAGTACATCCCAGTTCCCTCACAGTACATCCCAGTACTTCACAGTTCACTCCCACTACATCCCAGTACGTCCCAGTTCCCCTCAGTACATAACACTTCCCTCCCAGTACATACCAGTACATCCCAGTGTCCTCACACTACGTCCCAGTTCCCTCACAGTACATCCCAGTTCCCTACCAGTACGTCCCAGTTCCCCCCCTGTTCACTCCCAGTACATAACAGTTACCTCCCAGTACATCCCAGTACATCCCAGTAGATCCTGGTACATCCCAAATCCCTGCCAGTTCCACCCGGTACAACCCAGTACAAGCCTGTACATCCCAGTTCCTCCACGGTACATCCCAGGGCATCCCCGCACATTGTAGTGCCTCCCAGTACATCCCAGTTCCCTCCCAGTACATCCCAGTTCCCTCCCACTAAATCCCAATTCCCAACACTTTCCACCCAGTACATCCCAGTTCCCTCCCAGTACATCCCAGTTCCCTCTAAGTACATCCCAGTACATCCCAGTTCCCTCTAAGTACATCCCAGTACTTCACAGTTCCCTCCCAGTTCACTCTCAGTTCCCTCCCAGTACATCCCAGTTCCCTCTAAGTACATCCCAATACTTCATAGTTCCCTCCCAGCACGTCCCAGTACGTCCCAGTTCCCCTCAGTACATAACACTTCCCTCCCAGTACATAACAGTACATCCCAGTGTCCTCACAGTACATCCCAGTTCCCTCCCAGTACATCCCAGTTCCCTCCCAGTTCACTCCCAGTACACAACAGTTACCTCCCAGTACATCCCAGTACATCCTAGTAGATCCTAGGACATTTCAAATCCCTGCCAGTTCCACCCGGTACAACCCAGTACAAGCCTGTACATCCTAGTTCCTCCACAGTACATCCCAGGGCATCCCCGCACATTGTAGTGCCTCCCAGTACATCCCAGTTCCCTCCCAGTACTGGGAGGGACCTGGGACGTACTGGGAGGGACCTGGGACGTACTGGGAGGGACCTGGGACGTACTGGGAGGGAACTGGGATGTACTGGGATGTAATGGGACGGAACTGGGATGTATTGGGAGGCACTGGGAAAGAAGTGGTAGTGAACCGGGAGGGAATTGGGATGTACGGGGATGAACTGGTAGGAAACTGGGATGTACTGGCATGGAACGGGGATGTATTGGGATGTACAGGAACGGAACTGGAATGTACGGCGATGTATTGGGATGTACTGGCAGCGAGCTGGGATTTACTGGGATGTACTGGGAGGAAACTGGGATATACTGGGAGGAAACTGGGATATACTGGGAGGCATTGGGAGGGAAGTGGGTGTCAACTGGGACATTCCAGTTTCCTCCCAGTACATCCCAGTTCCCTACCAGTGCAGCCCAGTACATCCCAGTTCCCTCCCAGTCCGTCCCAATCCCCTCCCAGTACATCCCAGTTCCCTGCCAGTATGTCCCAGTACATCCCAGTTCCCTCCCAGTACATCCCAGTTCCATCCCAGTACATCCCAGTTCCCTCCCAGTTCCCTCCCAGTACATACCAGTTCCCTCCCAGTACATCCCAGTACATCCTGGTACATCCCAGTTCCCACCCAGTACATCCTACTACATACCAGTTCCCTCCTAGTTCACTCCCAGCACATCCCCGTACTTCACAGTTCCATCCCAGTACATCCCAGTACGCACCAGTTCCCCTCTGTACATAACACTTCCCTCCCAGTACATACCAGTACATCCCAGTGTCCTCACAGTACGTCCCAGTTCCCTCCCAGTTCCCTCCCACTACATCCCAATACATCCCAGTTCCCTCCCAGTACATCCCAGTTCCCTCCCAGTACATCCCAGTTCCCTCCCACTACATCCCAGTACATCCCAGTTCCCTCCCAGTTCACTCCCAGTACATCCCAGTACTTCACAGTTCCCTCCCAGTACATCCCAGTACGTCCCAGTTCCACTCAGTACATAACACTTCCCTCCCAGTATATAACAGTACATCCCAGTGTCCTCACAGTACGTCCCAGTTCCCTCCCAGTACATCCCAGTTCCCTACCAGTACATCCCAGTTCCCTCCCTGTTCCTTCCCAGTACATAACAGTTACCTCCCAGTACATCCCAGTAGATCCTGGTACATCCCAAATCCCTGCTAGTTCCACCCGGTACAACCGAGTACAAGCCTGTACATCCTAGTTCCTCCACAGTACATCCCAGGGCATCCCCGCACATTGTAGTGCCTCCCAGTACATCCCAGCTCCCTCCCAGTACTGGGAGGGACCTGGGATGTACTGGGAGGGAACTGGGATGTACTGGGATGTTATGGGACGGAACTGGGATGTATTGGGAGGCACTGGGAAAGAAGTGGTAGCGAACCGGGAGGGAATTGGGATGTACGGGGATGAACTGGTAGGAAACTGGGATGTACTGGCATGGAACGGGGATGCATTGGGATGTACAGGAACGGAACTGGAATGTACTGCGATGTACTGGGAGCGAACTGGGATTTACTGGGATGTACTGGGAGGAAACTGGGATATACTGGGAGGAAACTGGGATATACTGGGAGGCATTGGGAGGGAAGTGGGTGTCAACTGGGACATTCCAGTTTCCTCCCAGTACATCCCAGTTCCCTCCCAGTTCACTCCCAGTACATCCCAGTACTTCACAGTTCCCTCCCAGTACATCCCAGTACGTCCCAGTTCCCCTCAGTACATAACACTTCCATCCCAGTACATACCAGTACATCCCAGTGTCCTCACGGTACGTCCCAGTTCCCTCCCAGTACATCCCAGTTCCCTCCCAGTTCACTCCCAGTACATAACAGTTACCTCCCAGTACATCCTAGTAGATCCTAGGACATTTCAAATCCCTGCCAGTTCCACCCGGTACAACCCAGTACAAGCCTGTACATCCTAGTTCCTCCACGGTACATCCCAGGGCATCCCCGCACATTGTAGTGCCTCCCAGTACATCCCAGTTCCCTCCCAGTACTGGGAGGGACCTGGGATGTACTGGGAGGGACCTGGGACGTACTGGGAGGGAACTGGGATGTACTGGGATGTAATGGGACGGAACTGGGATGTATTGGGAGGCACTGGGAAAGAAGTGGTAGTGAACCGGGAGGGAATTGGGATGTACTGGGATGAACTGGTAGGAAACTGGGATGTACTGGCATGGAACGGGGATGTATTGGGATGTACAGGAACAGAACTGGAATGTACAGCGATGTATTGGCATGTACTGGCAGCGAGCTGGGATTTACTGGGATGTACTGGGAGGAAACTGGGATATACTGGGAGGAAACTGGGATATACTGGGAGGCATTGGGAGGGAAGTGGGTGTCAACTGGGACATTCCAGTTTCCTCCCAGTACATCCCAGTTCCCTACCAGTGCAGCCCAGTACATCCCAGTTCCCTCCCAGTCCGTCCCAATCCCCTCCCAGTACATCCCAGTTCTCTGCCAGTATGTCCCAGTACATCCCAGTTCCCTCCCAGTACATCCCAGTTCCCTCCCAGTACATCCCAGTTCCCTCCCACTACATCCCAGTACATCCCAGTTCCCTCCCACTACACCCCAGTTCCCTGCCAGTACATACCAGTTCCCTCCCGGTACATCCCAGTTCCCACCCAGTACATCCTACTACGTACCAGTTCCCTCCCAGTTCACTCCCAGTACATCCCAGTACTTCACAGTTCCCTCCCAGTACATCCCAGTACGTCCCAGTTCCCCTCAGTACATAACACTTCCCTCCCAGTACATACCAGTACATCCCAGTGTCCTCACAGTACGTCACAGTTCCCACCCAGTACATCCTACTACATACCAGTTCCCTCCCAGTTCACTCCCAGTACATCCCAGTACTTCACAGTTCCCTCCCAGTACATCCCAGTACGTCCCAGTTCCCCTCAGTACATAACACTTCCCTCCCAGTACATACCAGTACATCCCAGTGTCCTCACAGTAAGTCCCAGTTCCCTCCCAGTACATCCCAGTTCCCTCCCTGTTCCTTCCCAGTACATAACAGTTACCTCCCAGTACATCCCAGTAGATCCTGGTACATCCCAAATCCCTGCCAGTTCCACCCGGTACAACCCAGTACAAGCCTGTACATCCTAGTTCCTCCACAGTACATCCCAGGGCATCCCCGCACATTGTAGTGCCTCCCAGTACATCCCAGTTCCCTCCCAGTACTGGGAGGGAAATGGGATGAACTGGGAGGGACCTGGGATGTACTGGGACGGAACTGGGATGTGCTGGGATGTAATGGGACGGAACTGGGATGTAATGGGACGGAACTGGGAAAGAAGTGGTAGTGAACCGGGAGGGAATTGGGATGTACGGGGATGAACTGGTAGGGAACTGGGATGTACTGGCATGGAACGGGGATGTATTGGGATGTACAGGAACGGAACTGGAATGTACTGCGATGTACTAGGATGTACAGGGAGCAAACTGGGATTTACTGGGATGTACTGGGAGGAAACTGGGATATACTGGGAGGAAACTGGGATATACTGGGAGGAAACTGGGATATACTGGGAGGAAACTGGGAGGGAAGTGGGTGTCAACTGGGACATTCCAGTTTCCTCCCAGTACATCCCAGTTCCCTACCAGTGCAGCCCAGTACATCCCAGATCCCTCCCAGTCCCTCCCAGTACACCCCAGTACATCGCAGTTCCTTCACAGTACATCCCAGTTCCCTCCCAGTTCACACACAGTTCACTCCCAGTTCCATTCCAGTACATCCCAGTACATGCCAGTTGCCTCCCAGTTTCCTCTAAGTACATCCCAGTACTTTAAAGTTCCCTCCCAGTACATCCCAGTTCCCTCACAGTACATCCCAGTACTTCACAGTTCACTCCCACTACATCCCAGTACGTCCCAGTTCCCCCTTGGTACATAACACTTCCCTCCCAATACATCCAAGTTCCCTCCCAGTACATCCCAATCCCCTCCCAGTACATACCAGTTCCCTGCCAGTATGTCCCAGTACATCCCAGTTCCCTCCCAGTACATACCAGTTCCCTCCCAGTACATCCCAGTTCCCTCCCAGTTCCCTCCCACTACATCCCAGTTCCCTCCCACTACATACCAGTTCCCTCCCAGTACATCCCAGTACATCCTGGTACATCCCAGTTCCCACCCAGTACGTCCTACTACATACCAGTTCCCTCCCAGTTCACTCCCAGTACATCCCAGTACTTCACAGTTCCCTCCCAGTACATCCCAGTACGTCCCAGTTCCCCTCAGTACATAACACTTCCCTCCCAGTACATAACAGTACATCCCAGTGTCCTCACAGTACGTCCCAGTTCCCTCACAGTACATCCCAGTTTCCTCCCAGTACATCCCAGTTCCCTCCCTGTTCCTTCCCAGTACATAACAGTTACCTCCCAGTACATCCCAGTACATCCCAGTAGATCCTGGTACATCCCAAATCCCTGCCAGTTCCACCCGGTACAACCCAGTACAAGCCTGTACATCCTAGTTCCTCCACAGTACATCCCAGGGCATCCCCGCACATTGTAGTGCCTCCCAGTACATCCCAGATCCCTCCCAGTACATCCCAGATCCGTCCCAGTCTGTCCCAGTACGTCCCAGTACATCCCAGTTCCCTCACAGTACATCCCAGTTCCCTCACAGTTCACACACAGTTCACTCCCAGTTCCATTCCAGTACAGCCCAGTACATGCCACTTTCCTCCAAGTAAATCCCAGTACCCTCCCACTACATTCAAATTCCCTCCCACTTCCCTCTAAGTACATCCCAGTACTTCACAGTTCACTCCCAGTACATCCCAGTTCCCCCTCGGTACATAACAATTCCCTCCCAGTACACCCCAGTACATCCCAGTTCCATCCCAGTATGTCCCACTATATCCCAGTTCCCTCCCAGTCCATCCCAGTTCCCTCCCAGTAAATCCCAATTCCCAACACTTTCCACCCAGTACATCCCAGTTCCCTACCAGTACATCCCAGTTCCCTCTAAGTACATCCCAGTACTTCACAGTTCCCTCCCAGTTCACTCCCAGTACACAACAGTTACCTCCCAGTACATCCCAGTACATCCCAGTAGATCCTGGTACATCCCAAATCCCTGCCAGTTCCACCCGGTACAACCCAGTACAAGCCTGTACATCCGAGTTCCTCCACGGTACATCCCAGTTCCCTCCCAGTACATACCAGTTCCCTCCCGGTACATCCCAGTTCCCACCCAGTACATCCTACTACATACCAGTTCCCTCCCAGTTCACTCCCAGTACATCCCAGTACTTCACAGTTCACTCCCACTACATCCCAGTACGTCCCAGTTCCCCTCAGTACATAACACTTCCCTCCCAGTACATACCAGTACATCCCAGTGTCCTCACAGTACGTCCCAGTTCCCTCACAGTACATCCCAGTTCCCTACCAGTACATCCCAGTTACCTCCCTGTTCCTTCCCAGTACATAACAGTTACCTACCAGTACATCCCAGTAGATCCTGGTACATCCCAAATCCCTGCCAGTTCCACCCGGTACAACCCAGTACAAGCCTGTACATCCTAGTTCCTCCACAGTACATCCCAGGGCATCCCCGCACATTGTAGTGCCTCCCAGTACATCCCAGCTCCCTCCCAGTACTGGGAGGGAAATGGGATGTACTGGGAGGGACCTGGGATGTACTGGGAGGGACCTGGGATGTACTGGGAGGGACCTGGGATGTACTGGGATGTAATGGGACGGAACTGGGATGTAATGGGACGGAACTGGGATGTAATGGGACGGAACTGGGATGTAATGGGACGGAACTGGGAAAGAAGTGGTAGTGAACCGGGAGGGAATTGGGATGTACGGGGATGAACTGGTAGGGAACTGGGATGTACTGGCATGGAATGGGGATGTATTGGGATGTACAGGAACGGAACTGGAATGTACTGCGATGTACTGGGATGTACTGGGAGCAAACTGGGATTTACTGGGATGTACTGGGAGGAAACTGGGATATACTGGGAGGCACTGGGAGGGAAGTGGGTGTCAACTGAGACATTCCAGTTTCCTCCAAGTACATCCCAGTTCCCTACCAGTGCAGCCCAGTACATCCCAGATCCCTCCCAGTACATCCCAGTTCCGTCGCAGTCCGTCCCAATCCCCTCCCAGTACATCCCAGTTCCCTGCCAGTATGTCCCAGTACATCCCAGTTCCCTCCCAGTAAATCCCAGTTCCCTCCCAGTACATCCTGGTACATCCCAGTTCCCACCCAGTACATCCTACTACATACCAGTTCCCTCCCAGTTCACTCCCAGTACATCCCAGTACGTCCCAGTTCCCCTCAGTACATAACACTTCCCACCCAGTACATAACAGTACATCCCAGTGTCCTCACAGTACGTCCCAGTTCCCTCACAGTACTGGGAGGGAACTGGGATGTACTGGGAGGGAACTGGGATGTACTGGGAGGGAACTGGGATGTACTGGGATGTAATGGGACGGAACTGGGATGTATTGGGAGGCACTGGGAAAGAAGTGGTAGTGAACCGGGAGGGAATTGGGATGTACGGGGATGAACTGGTAGGAAACTGGGATGTACTGGCATGGAACGGGGATGTATTGGGATGGACAGGAACGGAACTGGAATGTACGGCGATGTATTGGCATGTACTGGGAGCGAACTGGGATTTACTGGGATGTACTGGGAGGAAACTGGGATATACTGGGAGGAAACTGGCATATACTGGGAGGAAACTGGGAGGGAAGTGGGTGTCAACTGGGACATTCCAGTTTCCTCCCAGTACATCCCAGTTCCCTACCAGTGCAGCCCAGTACATCCCAGATCCCTCCCAGTCCCTCCCAGTACATCCCAGTACATCCCAGTTCCCTCACAGTACATCCCAGTTCCCTCCCAGTTCACACACAGTTCACTCCCAGTTCCATTCCAGTACATCCCAGTACATGCCAGTTGCCTCCCAGTTTCCTCTAAGTACATCCCAGTACTTTAAAGTTCCCTCCCAGTACATCCCAGTTCCCTCACAGTACATCCCAGTACTTCACAGTTCACTCCCACTACATCCCAGTACGTCCCAGTTCCCCCTTGGTACATAACACTTCCCTCCCAATACATCCAAGTTCCCTCCCAGTACATCCCAATCCCCTCCCAGTACATCCCAGTTCCCTGCCAGTATGTCCCAGTACATCCCAGTTCCCTCCCAGTACATACCAGTTCCCTCCCAGTACATCCCAGTTCCCTCCCAGTTCCCTCCCACTACATCCCAGTTCCCTCCCACTACATCCCAGTTCCCTCTCAGTACATCCCAGTACATCCTGGTACATCCCAGTTCCCACCCAGTACATCCTACTACATACCAGTTCCCTCCCAGTTCACTCCCAGTACATCCCAGTACTTCACAGTTCCATCCCAGTACATCCCAGTACGTCCCAGTTCCCCTCAGTACATAACACTTCCCTCCCAGTACATACCAGTACATCCCAGTGTCCTCACAGTACGTCCCAGTTCCCTCACAGTACGTCCCAGTTCCCTACCAGTACGTCCCAGTTCCCTCCCAGTTCACTCCCAGTACACAACAGTTACCTCCCAGTACATCCCAGTAGATCCTGGTACATCCCAAATCCCTGCCAGTTCCACCCGGTACAACCCAGTACAAGCCTGTACATCCAAGTTCCTCCACAGTACATCCCAGGGCATCCCCGCACATTGTAGTGCCTCCCAGTACATCCCAGCTCCCTCCCAGTACTGGGAGGGACCTAGGATTAACGGGGAGGGACCTGGGATGTACTGGGAGGGACCTGGGATATACTGGGATGTAATGGGACGGAACTGGGATGTATTGGGAGGCACTGGGAAAGAAGTGGTAGTGAACCGGGAGGGAATTGGGATGTACGGGGATGAACTGGTAGGGAACTGGGATGTACTGGCATGGAACGGGGATGTATTGGGATGTACAGGCACGGAACTGGAATGTACTGCGATGTACTGGGATGTACTGGGAGCAAACTGGGATTTACTGGGATGTACTGGGAGGAGACTGGGATATACTGGGAGGCATTGGGAGGGAAGTGGGTGTCAACTGGGACATTCCAGATTCCTCCCAGTACATCCCAGTTCCCTACCAGTGCATCCCAGTACATCCCAGATCCCTCCCAGTCTGTCCCAGTACATCCCAGTACATCCCAGTTCCCTCACAGTTCACACACAGTTCACTCCCAGTTCCATTCCAGTACAGCCCAGTACATGCCACTTTCCTCCAAGTAAATCCCAGTTCTCTCCCACTACATCCAAGTTCCCTCCCACTTCCCTCTAAGTACATCCCAGTACTTCACAGTTCACTCCCAGTACATCCCAGTTCCCCCTCGGTACATAACAGTCCCCTCCCAGTACACCCCAGTACATCCCAGTTCCCTCCCAGTATGTCCCACTACATCCCAGTTCCCTCCCAGTCCATCCCAGTTCCCTCCCAGTAAATCCCAATTCCCAACACTTTCCACCCAGTACATCCCAGTTCCCTCCCAGTACATCCCAGTTCCCTCTAAGTACATCTCAGTACTTCACAGTTCCCTCCCAGCACATCCCAGTACGTCCCAGTTCCCCTCAGTACATAACACTTCCCTCCCAGTACATCCCAGTACATCCCAGTAGATCCTGGTACAACCCAAATCCCTGCTAGTTCCACCCGGTACAACCCAGTACAAGCCTGTACACCCTACTTCCTCCACGGTACATCCCAGGACATCCCAGCACATTGTAGTGCCTCCCAGTACACCCCAGTTCCCTCCCAGTACATCCCATTACATTCCAGTTCCATCCCAGTACATCCCAGTACATCCCAGTTCCCTCCCAGTACATCCCAGTTCCCTCCCAGTACATCCCAGTTCCCTCTAAGTACATCCCAGTACTTCACAGTTCCCTCCCAGCACATCCCAGTACGTCCCAGTTACCCTCAGTACATAACACTTCCCTCCCAGTACATACCAGTACATCCCAGTTCCCTACCAGTTCCTTCCCAGTACATAACAGTTACCTCCCAGTACATCCCAAATTCCTGCCAGTTCCACCCGGTACAACCCAGTACAAGCCTGTACATCCTAGTTCCTCCACACTACATCCCAGGACATCCCAGGACATTGTAGAGCCTCCCTGTACGTCCCAGTTCCCTCCCAGTACAACCCAGTAGATCCTGGTACGTCCGCGTTCCCCGCACTGTACGTCCCCGTTCCCCGCAGTGTACGTCCCCGTTCCCTGCACTGTACTGGGAGGACAACCGAGCCTGCGCAGTGACTGACATAGGGAACGAGCAAGTTTGTACCCATCACTAGACAAGACAATAATGACTATGTATGAGTATGTGAAATTTTCATCTATAAATTGTACGGGAAAGGTGCGTGAGGTACGCACGCCAGGAGGAGCGATCCCCCGTGCATCCGGCGCCGCGAATAAAGAATGCCTGCTCTTTAATACTAAATTGGTGTTGAGGAGTCGTTTCCGATTTTAACGCGTTTTTCGGTAACACAGGGAGTCAGATCAAGAGAGCCAGAGAACAACAAAACACCGACAGGCTACAGGACAGAGCAGGAGGAATAAAAAAAAAAAAACACGGAGCCAGAGCCAGGCAGAGAGAGGCGGAGAAAGAAAAAGGAGCCACAGGCTACAGGACAGAGAGAGGGAGGACTGAAAAGATGGGGAGGCAGGGAGACACTCAGAGCGAGATGGAGAAAGAAGGTGCGGGGGGGGGGGGGCGCAAAAAAAAAAGTAAATTTTGCAGCAGGTAAGGAAAGAGAGGGGGCCGGGGGAGAGACAGGGAGGGCCCAGGACGCACAAGAGAGGCAACGGGGCCCCAGTGGCCCAGGACTCACCGCGACTCTCGCTCTCAGCGCTGCTGGCACAATTTAGCCGTTCAGATGCTTCTTTCCCCTCCTCTCCTCCCTGCCTCTTCTGCAGCTCCAGACTCTAGGCCGTCCTCCACCTGAAGAGAATACGTGGGTGTCTTACAGCTCTTACCAGATGAGGCTTCCTAGGCACGTAGCCTAGCTCGCCCGTGCTGGAGCTGGGGGCAGGCGCACGGGGCAAGGGGGGCCAGGGGAGGCTGAGGGGGAGCTCTGGTGAGCTGGGGAGTCGGCCATCTTCTGCACCCAGAAGCTGCAGGGGGAAAAGGTCATCATCCTCCTCCTCCTTTCCCTCTTCCCTTCTATCAGCTCCCGGGTAACTCCTAGGGCTGCCCTCACCCGCTCGCCTTTAGCATACCAGAAGCCTGCCTCGGCGGGTCATTTGAAGCTTCCCATCCCACCAGCCCCAGTAGTACAGGCACACAAGGAGATACCCCTGCACCCACCAAAGGGGCTCGCTCACCTCGCCGGCAGCCCTAGGCCTCACCCAACACAGGGAATCGTGTCCGACACACCACCACGCTGCAGCAAGAGCAGAGGAGGCCTTTCCTTACCAGGAAGCAGCAACGAGCACGGCGGCATCACCTCGCAGGCACCGCAGCATCGCAGGGCTGTTACCTGCGGAGAGAGCAATGGGGATCACAGGGACGCCACCGCGCGTGCACGGCTCCCGGGCTCAGTACCCAATTCTGGTCGCTGGGCAGCAGCATTATCTGAATTACTCTTCTCGATTAATACCATCCAGAAACCGTAACTTGGCTGCATCCACAGAGCTTCTATTCCTCTGCACCTTTCCCCCTCGCAGCCCCAGCAGCGCCATTCATTGCCTCTGCACCAAACAGCAAAGTGTCTCGAGGGAGGAGAAGCAGCACAGCAAACCTGGGGAACAAGGTTGGGTTCCCACCCCCGCAGAATAAGCCCCAGGAACTGCTTGTAGGCATGTGGCATCAGGGTTGTGATCGGGTTTTGGTTTGGTTTTCTTTTTTTTTCCCCCGCCTTCTTTACATAATGTAATAATTGGGGTTGCTTTTCCAAACTACTGAGTTCTGTGGGGATTTTTTGTGCTTTTGCCCTACAAAAAATGGTCATTTTCACTTTCGGTTTTGTGCATGAGAATGGTTGGTGGGTGCTTTTAGGTTGTTGTTCCTTCCCCCCACCCCCTTTTTTTTTCCTTTCCAGCCGCACAAATCCAGCTGGAGTTGGCTTTCCCAGAAGCCCCAAGTTGTTTTCTTTCCACCAGAATTCTTCCTGTATTTTCACCCCTCATTGCAGGCCCAGAGTCAAGGGGTTTGAGGTATTTTTGTGCCCAGGCAGCAGCTCCCAGGCTGCATAAGCAGCCCCACAGGGGGAAGTCCCCGTTTGAGGGAATCGGCCCCAAATTGGGATGGGAAAGTGAAGAGAAGGAGAAAAAACCCTGAATAACCTGAAAAAGAACACCTACTCCAGCCCACCAAGCACCGGTCACCTTGCCTGACTCACCTCCAGGGCCCACATCACGCTCGGCTCATCGCTTAGCACCCTCAGATCACAAAAAAAAAAAAAGAGTAAAACCCATAATGGAGCCCTATAGCCATCAGTCACATCTTCCCTCCAGTACTACACACAGACTCACCTTCTTACAGCGCTCCCCTGGGCTCTCCTCCGTTGCCCTGCACGACTCATCCATCTGCACCTGGAAAAACAGTGTTACTGAACAAGTCACCTGGAGGCACAGCAACAGCTTAACCATTCCACAGCTCCTGCGCCCACGTAGGAATACCATCTAGAGCCCAACTACAGCCTGCCGTTAAAGGAAATGCATTAAATCAAACGTTAAGCCCTCGCACATACAAGCCGGAACAGCAAAAACACGGCACGCTCGCGCACCCAGGGCGCAGCCCGACGGAGGTCCACGCGCACCTCGCCGGTTTGATGCGGAGCCACCCAGCATCCCTGCGAGCACAGCTGCAGGCGCAACAGCAGTTTCACCTACACCCATCTCGGCACGCAGCGCTTCTGAAGCTTTAAGCTGAAAGCCCTACCTTGACGCTTGGCCACACTAGAAGCGAGCCGTAGCTAGGACTCCACAGAAACACAGCAACACAAATTGCACACCCACAGCGGCGACAGCCTTGCAACTACTTAGACCAGGAACAACAGAGGAAAGTAAAACGGCTTCATCACCCGCACAGGAAAAGCGGCAGACGGAGGCAAAGGGTCAGCATTCATAGCCCTTACAGAACACAGGCATTCTCTCTCCTTCCATTCCTAAACCCATCCCTTAGGTCTAAATATCGCAGCCCTGCTGTGGCAATAGCGAGAGCGGGGAACGAGAGCCCTGCCGCCGGCCGTTTGTGCGGCAGGACACAAAAACAGAGGGACATGTTTTGCCACACACAACCCTGAATCTCCTGAAAAGTTATGTTTACCAAAAATAGGCATTTGGAACATATTGCCAAAAACAAAACATTCGGCAATAAAACTTTTATGTGTTTGACACCCGCACATTTTTTGGGAACTTGCTATTTGCTTCCTGGTTTTGCTGGTCTTCCCTCAGAAGTTCTACCTGCAGCCAAGTTATTCCCACCCGCCCGACCGGTTCAAGCATTCACCTTCCTGGTATTACCAGCACATTGAGACACAGGCGAGGAACTTAACTGCTCTTCTAAAACTATCCAAATGACAATTACAGCCCTGAAAGAGGAGTGGAAGAGAAGAACAGGAGAGATCAGGCAGCAAAAATGCTCTGCAGGCTGCTGCCAGCCAACACTGCACTCTTTTGTTAAAGCCACCCCGCCCCCCCAAATGCAAACAAAAAAACCCCCCATGACTTCATGAAGTGCGTGGGTTTTTTTTCTTTTCAGTAGTCCTTTTGGAGCTCATCCCTGTCTCAGCATCTTGTCTTGTCAGAGCATGAAGTGCAGATGATCTGTATCCCGATGACATTTGCATGGGATGAATACATTTTCAGAAATAGACCCGATCCGTGAGACTCCTGTCACCTTTGTGGTTTTAATAATCGTAACTCAATTTTATCGACTGACACACTTGTGAGAAAACTAATTAACTTGAAACGTAGCCTCTCCTCGGGGAAAAAATGTGTTAGACACCAAATGAAACCGATTCAGAGCTCCAAACCACGATGGAGCCGATAGAGCTGTTGTGACTTAGTTTGTATGTTTAATTAATTGGTTAATAACTCTTCTAAGCAGCGCAGAATGAAGAGCTGGACCCAAAGAGGGTGCGCTGCACTGGATCCAAAAAGCACCCTTCCTCCAGAGACCCGCCTCAG